>NC_134143.1:49200000-49202500 GCF_033958435.1 Carettochelys insculpta | reverse complement strand
TTAAGTCTGCTTATTCAGTTTATTGATCACAGTTCCTAGACCATGGGGCAGCAACCCTTGGCATGGGTTCCAAGAGCGGCACAGAGCTGATGTTCATCATCATGCAAGGTAGGAGTTCAGGCCTGCCTTTCCTCCACCATGCAGCTGGGAGCTTGCACAAAGCCATGCTGCCTGTGGATTAACAAAAGACCAGCTAACGCTACCAACTACCACCTAACTGGTGAAGTTCTACATCTTTATTTATTTATTAATGAAGCTGTTGTCGGCATGACTGTTAGTGACTTTAAAAAGTATCACCAGCACTCAGATCATATACAGAGGTCAAAAGGTCAAATTTTGGCACTCTGCCTTGGAAAGGTTGCTGACCCCGTCCTAGACAACCAGCAGAGGTGACTGATGGGGTCTTTTCATTAATGTCTGCAGGATCTGTCTTTGAATAATTTGAACCAAGGAGTTCAAATTGTGGTAGAACATTTAATAGTATAATTATCTGTGTCATGCTACCTCTGTTAATCAAGCAGCTAGATAATTTTATTAAATGTGTTATGTCTTCACAATTATTATGGCTCAGTTCTTAAAATCATATAATTTAAAAAACAAACTGGTTAATACAACTTTGAGATTGAAATCAGGAAATTCAAAAAACGTTAAAATCTTAATTTTAGTTTGTTGTGTTACACGTTTTATATATTACTTGTGAGATAATTCAGTACAATACTTTACAGTGCATGTCACAAAATTACAATATATTAATAACTTCCTAGGACAGTTATTTTTGACAACACAATCTTTACAGAGCATTAGTGGGTGCAAATTCTTTGATCCAGAACCATTTGGAAAATACATTAGAAACAATGTAAAAAAAGAAGCTAAAAACACCTCGTCAGCATAATTCTAAATGGAATTAATTACATGAAAAGGGCAGTTGTGCTTTCAGCAAAGAGAACTACAAGAGAGAGGATCTCTCATCCCATCCGCTCTCTGCATTTCATACATATGTCCTCTGCAATCAGTCAGGGAAGTCTAAAAGAAGTGCTGGCATGTTACTTTCTGTATTTTGATATAAAACAGTTATTAACAGTCATAATATATATTATGATCTACAAATTTTACTTGATTACTTTTTTTAAAATGTCCCAGGCATCAATGTATCTGGTTTCATGGATTGCCTACAATGGTTTAGAAATATGCTTGCTTCAAGGATAACAGACTTTTCAAACTGAGAGCTTGGATAGGTAGTGTGTACTGCACAGTATTACAGCAGAATATGTAAAATATGTTCCCTGTATTGTATAACTGTCTAGTTTACAGAATTCTGTATTATTTATCGTATTTGACAAATATATAGGACTCAGTCCTGCTCCAGTTTAAAGTCAAAATTGATGTTCATATTCTCTTTGATGTACAGAATTGATGCAGAACAGATATTGGATCAGGACTGAGTTCATAGTGATGAAAAGAGAGATCATATTTTAGAAAACATGGCAGTATATATTTTTCCATGTTCTCATAATGTAAATATGGCTGAATTGAATTTGCTCCACCTTTTTATTTAAAAAATAAAAAAGAAGAGACATCTTTATTGGGGTGGGACCAATCATGAAAATTTTAACCCATACCAATTTGTTTTAAGAAAACTGTGATCAGTAGAAAAGGGCACTACATGGGGTTTATAAAATGGAATATTGAGCTTCTACTTTAGCATGCAGAACTTACATGTGTTATCATTAATTAGTTAAAACATAATTTGTGACCCAGTCCTGCTGTTTAGCATTAATACTTTTTGTTGCTATTTGAGGCCAGAATTCAGTTTGCAGACTCAGTCTGGTGATTCCCAGCTGGTAAGGAATGCTGTGTCAGTATAGTCAATATAGTTCCCCGATCCTTGAGGCAAGGTGGGCCATGTATTCTGCAGTGATGTCTGTGACTAAAATTAGTTGAAATATAGGGGAAAATTCATCACAATATTTTCCAAAGTGAAATTAAATTTCAAACTTGTCTACATTTTCTGACGGTTCTTTGAAATCAGAGTGGTTCTTAAACGACTCTTCATGTACTCTTCAGACAGAAAACAACCCCTCAGTGTGGAATGAGTGTGTGTGAGTGTCCATTTCTGAAGATTTGAAGGGCAGTTCACTCACTGTCCATGCATATTAGAAAAATAATACAAGAAAATAATTTTAAGTTGCATTCAAACAACTTAGGTCAGGACAGCATTGGCCTGATAAAATAATAGTATAAATAGCTATGCATTTTCCGTGCACTATGGCACTGGATATTTCCCAAAACAATAAAATATGACTTAGTCACTTCAAAACATTTTATGCCAGGGGTTTTTTGTGTGTGTTTTTAACCAATTTCTGCCGTAACTGAAATGACATTTTAATAACTATATTGAAAGCCTTTGGGAGGAGCACGAAAGTCCAAGACTTTCTGCAAGCTAATACTCATGGAGTTTTCTTTATATAAACCTTTCAAGTGAGAGCTATTTAGGAGCTCA
>NC_134143.1:49105000-49195000 GCF_033958435.1 Carettochelys insculpta | reverse complement strand
CTAATACTACAATGCGTCCTACCAATATGAGGTATGAGATTGTGTTCCAGTGCACTGAGAACTACACTGAGATTGTCAGAGCATTTATATTCATGAGAGTGAAATAAAGCTTAGCCAGACTAGGCTTCTAGGTTTCTTAAATGAAAAGATGCTACATTAACTCCTTGCAATACCTGCTGGTTCAGATTTTCTTAATGGCAGAAATTTGGAACACTGAATTTTGAGGTTTTTTGTTAGCTGGAATACTGTGTTCATCGGTATCCTTCAACATGAACAAAGATATCTAGATCAAAATTCAGTGAGGATCTCCAACAACAGGAGTGAGTTTACACATATTTAAGAAATATGTGACCAAAATGAGTGCAGCTCTGAAGTTACTACTTCCTTATATTCATTTATGTTGAAACATATATACCAGCTGGATTATAAGGACATCTTTTGTAACAGGCTGCTAAATATGTGTATTTTTTAAATCTTACATCATCGTGGTTTTTTTCTTAGTATATCAGTGGGATGTTTCGGAATCAACATTTTGATCCAGAAATGCAAGGGGTGAACTTAAGCAGTCAGAAACTACATCTGCTGTGAGTAGGTAATGCAATATTTACTAATGTATTGTGTTTGTGGGTCTCCAGATTTATTTATTCACAGTGATATGTCACTGATTAAACAAGGGGAAAAGAGAGTAAAGTTCAAGTGTATATTTAGCTTTCCTCTCCACACACAAGTCTTGTAAGAAGATGAGAATTATAAAGGTGCTTAGTGAGTAGCACGGAATAAGAGACCAACTTTGCCACTCCACAGCAGTCTCTGCTAAGTAGTTTTGTAAGGATTAGTAGCAGACATTAGATGAAGAAGCCCTGTGTTCATAATCTGAATTAATCATGGGCCCAACTGCAAGTGCTGCAAGAGTGAGAAAAATAAGAAATGAAAGGGAAAATATGCCAGGAAAAAAGGGGCAAAAGCCATGATATCTTTCCAGCCTACAGTACAGTGTTATGGCTGGGAAATCCTGCTGCAGAGAATGGGGAGCATTCGAAGAGTCTAAATTGAACTGGAATCAAATGCTTACCAAAGAAGATCTTCCTGCCACCTTTGTATGGAAGGAGGTTGTTTTCTGAGCCCCTTCATTCACATCATGTATTCTCCTTTCCTGTAGCAATTCCAGTTTTGGCATATTACCTACAGCTCACAAGATGACCGTGTAGGTTCTTCATTTAAGTCTACACAGCTTCAAATATCTGTAGAAATCGCCTGTTGGGATGCTGGAGAGTAAATGGTCTGTGTCCTAGCCCAAATAGGAATTGCAGTTAGCTCTGTAATTTCCAGCATCTCTTTCCATCCTGTGGAATGAAAAGCCTAATAACTACATCACTTAAATTGCTGAATGATATTCATCTTAGATAAACATAGTTTCATAAATTAAGGATTCATATTTTGAACATGCTCTTTTTTTCATATAAACCTCCAAACTTGGATGCATATTTTAGAAAAATTTTACAAATTTCCACAGATTTCAGAGGCAGGAATGCTAGAGTTTTCTCCTTGTTTCATTAGGCCTGTGCTATACTTTATGCGTGTACATCATTAGTTAGCATTTAAAAAGGGGCCAAGAACAATGATCATTACTCAGGAAGAACTTCTACTGACCTCTAGGACATTTAACCTGAATAAAGACTGATGGATTAGGTCTAGAGAGAGTTGTTTGTTTCTAAGGATAGAAGCCTGTCAACAGTCTGCAGGGAGCTATACTTAAAGGCATATTAAATCAGAGATCAAACACAGATCCTGTTGAGCTGCATTCTGACGAAGCTTGGCCTGCTGATGTGGACAAGCTTAAATATGTCCTTGTACATGTTTGTCAAACATGGCAAAATTCCCTGTAATATTTAACCATATTTTGTCTGACTTCTGTGATTCCGAAATATATAAACATAAAACACTTACTTATGTACACACACTTTCACCTACATTTAGAGCATCAAGAAGATTGTGAGGTGATAAGTAACAGTCAGCATGGATTTATCAAGAGCAAATCGTGTCCAACAACCTGATTGCTTTCTTTGACGGGGTAACAAGCCTTGAGGATAAGGGACAAGAGGTGGATGTGGGATTAAACTTTAGTAAAGCATTTGATACAGTCTTGCTTGGCCTTCTCATTAAAAAACTAGGATACGTTCACTCCAGCTACATAATTAATGTAACTGGAGTGGTGTATCTTAATTCAACCTTCCCCTTTAGTGTAGACCTGGACGTAGAGAGTACTCTTATAAAATTTTCAGATGATACCAACTTAGGAGGGGTTGCAAGTGATTTGAAGGCTAAAGATTATAACTGAAAATGAACTGACCAAACTGGAGAAACCGTTTTAATTAAATCAGGTGAAATTCAATAAGGACAAATGTAAAGTACTCCATTTTGTAAGGAACAATCAGTTGCATGCATACAAATTGGGAAATGACTACCTAGGAAGAACTGCTGCAAAAAGAGATCTAGGAGTCATAGAAGACCTCAAGCTAAGTATGAGTGTTACACTGTTTTAAAAAAATTAAACATCATTCTAGGCTTTATTAGCAGGAATACTGTAGACAAGAACCAAGAAGTAATTCTTTCACTCTGCACTGAATAGGCCTCAACTGGAGTACTGTATCCAGTTCTGGGGGCCACATTTCAGGAAGGATGTGGACAAATTGGAGTAGGTTCAGAGAAGAGTAACAAAAAATATTAATGATCTAGAAAATGTGTCTTATGAGGGAAGACTGAAAGAGCTGGGTTTGTTTACTCTGGAAAACAGAGGACATGATAACTTTCAAGTATCTGAAGGTTTTTACAAGAGGGAGAAAAAAATAGACTCTGGGCTATGTGTACACTAGAAGCATCTGTTGAGAAAAGTTACTGCCAACAGGGAGATCTCGACAGAACCTCTGTCGACAGCCTGCATCTGCGTACATCTTGCTCTGTCGACAGAGAGCTGCCAGACTGCATTGCCCTCTGGTGCCAGGAAGCAGAATGGCAGCTCTGCAAAGAGGGCTTCCCAGCAACCGGAAGTCCTCTCTGTCGACAGAAGTGTCTACACTGCACTCGGGTAGACAGTAATCTGTCGATAGAGTGTTATACCTCAAATTTTCGAGGGATAATACTGTTGAGGCAAATGCAGAGTTCTGTCAAGAGTCTATCCACAGAATGCTTTAAGTGTGTAGACACCCCCTGAGTTATGTTGACAGAAGGCCCTTTCTGTCGACAAAATTCTGTAGTGTGGACCCAGCCCTGAGGATAGGACAAGAAGCAATGGGCTTAGCTTGCAAGAAGTAAGTTGAAGCAAGGGAAGTTTAGACTGGACATTAGGGCTACCGCTACGTGACAGTGCAACTCGAAATTGGCTATTTCAGCATTTGGCACTGTCTAAAAAGCACCAAACAGCAAAATAAGGTGCTATTTCAAGGCATCCCTTATAACTCCGGCAACAAGGACTATAGGGATGCCAAAATAGTATGCCCTTTATTTCAGAAAAAAAATTCAAAATAACTGGCACATTTCAAAGACACAGAGTAGCCAGTATTCTGAAATAGCTCCACCATGTATACATAGCTTAAGAGATTTTTTAAGAGAAGGCTGGACTTGGCAGGGGTGATCTAGATAGTGGTTGGTCCAGCCATGATTGAATGCAAGTAGACTTGGTGGCCTCTCAGAGATTCCTTCTAGTTCTATGATTCATCTTCTCATATGCTCTTATTGAGGGAATGTCTCATTCACAGGCAGAGCCAAAAGTGAAACTCCAACATTTTAGCAACTAGTCTGCAAAATGTTTGTACTTTACATCCTTCAATTTTAGATGAAAAATGTTTGCCCTCTTGAGTGCCATCATCTGAGCATGTGCCAGAGAATATTGGACTATTCCAGTGCCAGGTTGGTATCGCACCATTTTGAAATCAGGACACAAAGGGAATATTTTAGTATTGACAGTGAATTTCAAGATCTAATACAAGTGGTGACTTGGTGTTATTTAACATGATTGAAGGAACCACAAAGCTGCTGTGCTGTCATTATCAGGCAGTTGAAAATTACTGTAATCTGGGCCAGGACTTTTGAATATGTAATGAGTTGGGGTGTGTGTCTGTCATGTTGGCCGTGGAAAGTCACGAATCCCATAACCTCCATGACTTCTGCAGTGGCCGGTGGACCTGGCTCCAGGGCTGCCTGAACAGACCAGGCAGCTCTTGGCCAGCTGCATTAGCCACTGGTGAGCAGTTTGGGTTTTAGAGGGGGCACAAGCTGAGGTAGGGGCTTGGGTGTGGGGTGGTGCTTACCTGGAGGGGACTCCCCAGAAGTAACTGGAATTCTCTGCAGCTCCTACCAGGAGGAGAGGCCAGGTGGCTTCTCCATGTAGCAGCCAATGAAAATAGTAGTCCTTGTGACTGCAGCCTGGCATGTTCCTCCCAGCAAGCAGATATCCTGAAGGCAGGTAAAGAATAGACATAACCATGGTCCCACCTATCTGGCTTACTTAATCTGTCCTATCCTATTGTCAAACTGGGATATCAGTGGTCTTATCTAGTTGTCAGAGCAGGAGGCAGTCAGAGTCAGGAAACCAGGATGCCAAAATCAGGCAGTGGAAGCCGGTAACTGAAGGAAAGCATCCCTAAGCAGGGGAAACTTTGTTCAATGGACAGCTTCCTCTTCCTGTATATGGTTTAACTAGAAACAGGGAACCAATCAGGAACACTCCCCAACAATTTCCACCAGTTAGATCCCAGGAGTAGAGGCCTCTGGCCTTAAGCTTCTAGCTCTAGCAATGTTGACAATTCAGAACTTTCTAGCTCCTAAAACCCTGTGGACCAGGTTCCTGGTATCTAATGGATGTCATAGGGCTTGTACATCCTGTGGATGGCAAGCAATCTCAGAAGGAATTTTTGCCATCTGGTGCATTGAGTTGTGTGTCACTCACACAAGCCAGACCTATCTATCTAATTTATTTATATAGGTTTTAATATTGGACCCATGTTGCTGGTATCTGAAAATCTCAATGTTGAGGTAGCATGAAAATGTATAAGAGCCAATAGTATGTGTGCCTGTACTAAGTTTTTTTTACAGTGGATACAGGGGGAAATGTAGTTACACAACATAAGTATGCCAACTTAGCATATGAATTTTATATTTTAATATGAAGAATGTGAGCATAGTTATGGTAACTGGTGGTACATATCCAAATAAAAATATGAGTAGGCTGTATTACGCCTTTTTCTAGGGTATACATACCAGGAAAGAACTGCGTGTTCTTATGCATGGACAGCTTTTAAACTGAGGAGAGGCCACATAAATAGATAAATTTAATCATAATCTACCGTAATGTTTACATTGCAGTGGGAGTGTGGAGTGATTTCAGCTAGTGTAGTGTAGCTACTGATACCCAGGCTGAGGGGAAAATTCAGCGTGAAAGGTGCCTGCTGGTGGAATCTCTCAGGCGCAGGTGGGGGAGCTACAGCTGGAGGTGGCCAGGTTGAGGAGTATCCGAGTCCATGAGCAGTTCCTGGATAGTATTCAGGTGGAGACTGCGGAGGTAACTGTCCCAGTGCACAGGACGGCTGATAAACCACTGGAGGAGGTGGACCAGGGTGGACACTGGCAGCTGGTTACTTCTCGCAGCAGGCTGTGTCCCACCCCTGCTCAGAACCCTCCCACCGTGGTACTGGAAAACCGTTATGCTGTACTTGATACAGGAGACCAAGAATTATCCCGTACAGAAGAGGAGAAGCCTCGTACCCCCAAGACTGGGAAGTCTACTGCCACCCCTGCAAGAAGGAAATGTAGAGTAGTGGTGGTTGGAGACTCTCTTCTGAGAGGGATGGAGGCGCCCATCTGTCGCCCTGACATTTCCTCTCGGGAGGTCTGCTGGCTGCTGGGGGCCCGTATCTGAGACGTTACACAGGCATTGTCGAGGATTATCCGGCCCTCTGACTACTATCCCATGCTTCTCATCCATGTGGGCACTAATGATACTGCGCGGTGTGACGCTGAGCAGGTCAAGAGTGACTTCAGGGCTCTGGGGGCATGGGTCAGGGAGTTTGTGGTGCAGGTGGTATTCTCTTCAATCCTGCCTGTCAGAGGTAGGGGCCATGGCAGAGACAGGTGTATCCTAGAGGTGAATGCTTGGTTGCGTAAATGGTGTCGCCAGGAAGGCTTTGGTTTCTTTGACCATGGGATGCTTTTCCGGGAAGGACTGCTAGGTAGAGATGGCGTTCACCTTTCGAGGAGGGGGAAGACCATATTCGGACACAGGCTGGCTAACCTAGTGAGGAGGGCTTTAAACTAGGATAGGCGGGGGCAGGGGAGCAAAGCCTGCAGGTAAGTGGACAGCATGAATACATGGGAGATGAATTTGAAATGGGAGGGAGTATGGGCTACACTGGGAGAGTAAAAAGAGGGCCAGGGCAAAACTGGGAGGCAAGACCAAATCAATGTCTGAGATGCCTATATACAAATGCAAGAAGTATGGGAAATAAGCAAGAAGAATTGGAAGTACTAATAAATGAATACAACTATGATATCATTGGCATCACAGAAACTTGGTGGGATAATACTCATGATTGGAATGTTGGTATTGAAGGGTACAGCCTGCTTAGGAAGGACAGACGGGGAAAGAAGGGAGGAGGTGTTGCCTTGTATATTAAAATGTACACACTTGGACAGAGGTGGAGATGGACGAAGGAGATGGACAGTTGAAAGTCTCTGGGTGAGACTCAGAGGAGTGAAAAACAAGGATGAGGTCCTACTAGGAGTCTACTACAGGCCCCCTAGCCAGGTGGAAGAGGTGGATGAGGCTTTCTTTAAACAGCTAACAAAATCATCCAGGGCCCAGAATTTGGTGGTGATGGAGGACTTCAACTATCCAGGTATATGTTGGGAAACTAATACAGCAGGGGACAGACTGTCCAATAAATTCTTGGATTGCATTGCAGACAACTTTTTATTCCAAAAGGTTGAAAAAGCTACCAGAGGGGAAGCTGTTCTAGATTTAATTTTAACAAATAGGGAGGAAATTATTGAGAATTTGAAAGTGGAAGGATGCTTGGGTGAAAGTGATCATGAAATCATAGAGTTCACAATTCTAAGGAAGGGTAGAAGGGAAAACAGTACAATAGAGATAATGGATTTCAGGAAGGCAGATTTTGATAAACTCAGACAGCTGGTAGGTAAGGTCCCATGGGAAGCTAAACTGAGGGGAAAAATGGCTGAGGAGAGTTGGCAGTTTTTCAAAGGGACATTATTAAGGGCCCAAAAGCAATCTTATCCCACTGTGTAGGAAAGATAGAAAACATGGCAAAAGACAGCCTTGGCTTAACCAGGAGATCTTGCATGATCTCAAAATAAAAAAGGAATCTTATAAGAAATGGAAACTAGGACAAATTACAAAGGATGAATATAGGCAAACAACATGAGCGTGCAGGAGCAAGATTAGAAAGGCTAAGGCACAAAATGAGCTCAAACTAGCTACAAGCATAAAGGGAAACAAGAAGGATTTTTACAAATACATTGGTAACAAGAGGAAGACTAAGGAGAGGGTAGGGCCATTGGTCAGTGAGGAGGGAGGAACAGTAACAGGGAATTTGGAAATGGCAGAAATGTTTAATGATTGCTTTGTTTCGGTCTTCACTGAGAATCTAAAGGAATGCCTGACATAGAGCATGCTAGTGAAAAAGGGGTAGGCTTAGAAGTTGAAATAAGAAAAGAACAAATTAAAATTTACTTAGAAAAATTAGATGTCCGCAAATCACCAGGGCCTGATGAAATGCATCCTAGAATCCTCAAGGAGCTGATAGAAGAGGTATCTGAGCCTTTAGCAATCATTTTTGGTAAATCGTGGGAGACAGGAGAGATTCCAGAAGACTGGAAAAGGGCAAATA
This sequence comes from Carettochelys insculpta, assembly GCF_033958435.1. NCBI lineage: Eukaryota > Metazoa > Chordata > Testudines > Carettochelyidae > Carettochelys > Carettochelys insculpta. The sequence continues at coordinate 49,187,099 of NC_134143.1, read as the reverse complement.
TAGTACCCATTTATAAAAAGGGGAACAATAATAACCCGGGAAACTACAGGCCAGTCAGCTTAACTTCTGTGCCAGGAAAGATAATGGAGCAGGTAATTAAAGAAATCATCTGCAAGCATTTGGAAGGTGGTAAGGTGCTAGGGAACAGCCAGCATGGCTTTGTTAAAAACAGATCATGTCAAACCAATCTAACAGCTTTCTTTGATAGAATAACGAGTCTTGTGGATAAGGGAGAAGCGGTGGATGTGGTATACCTAGACTTCAGTAAAGCATTTGACACGGTCTCACATAATATACTTATCAATAAACTATGCAAATACAACTTAGATGGGGCTACTATAAGCTGGGTGAACAACTGGCTGGATTACCGTACCCAGAGAGTAGTTATTAATGGTTTTCAATCCGGCTGGAAAAGTATAACTAGTGGGGTTCCACAGGGGTCTGTTTTAGGACCGGTTCTGTTCAATATCTTCGTTAATGATTTAGATATTGACATAGAAAGTACACTTATTAAGTTTGCAGATGATACCAAGCTGGGAGGGGTTGCAACTTCTTTGGAGGATAGGGTCATAATTCAAAAGGATCTGGATAAACTGGAGAAATGGGCTGAGGTAAACAGGATGAAGTTTAATAAGGACAAATGCAAAGCACTCCACTTAGGAAGAAACAATCAGTGTCATACATACAGAATGGGAAAGGACTGCCTAGGAATGAGTACAGCAGAAAGGGATCTGGGGGTTATAGTGGACCACAAGCTAAATATGAGTCAACAGTGTGATGCTGTTGCGAAAAAGGCAAACATGATTCTAGGATGCATTAACAGGTGTGTCGTGAACAAGACACGAGAAGTCATTCTCCCACTCTACTCTGCGCTGGTTAGGCCTCAGCTGGAGTATTGTGTCCAGTTCTGGGCACCGCAGTTCAGGAAGGATGTGGAGAAATTGGAGAGGGTCCAGAGGAGAGCAACGAGAATGATCAAAGGTCTAGAGAACATGACCTTTGAAGAAAGGCTGAAAGAATTGGGCTTGTTTAGTTTGGAAAAGAGAAGATTGAGGGGGGACATGATAGCAGTTTTCAGGTATTTAAAAGGGTGTCATAAGTCAGAGGGAGGGAACTTGTTCTTCCTTGCCTCTGAGGATAGAACAAGAGGCAATGGACTGAAATTGCAGCAGGGGAGGTTCAGGTTGGACATTAGAAAAAAGTTCCTAACTGTCAGGGTGATCAAACACTGGAACGAATTGCCAAGGGAGGTGGTAGAATCTCCATCACTGGAGATATTTAAGAAGAGGTTAGACAGATGGCTTTCAGGGATGGTCTAGAAAATGCTTGGTCCTGCCATGAGGGCAGGGGGCTGGACTCGATGGCCTCTCGAGGTCCCTTCCAGTCCTACTCTTCTATGATTCTATGAGTCTGTGTGTGCTATCTTTAATCTAGCTGTCTAGCAAAAAAAACAAAACAAAACAGCAGTGAGGATTTGTCGGCGTGAGTTTCAGTGCAAACTGCAGGAGCCCATCTAACACCACTGGATACAAACTTGCTCATTTAGGCCTCCATAGTCTCTCTGCTATTTTTAGCAAACTAGATAGATTAAAGTTAGTGCAGGTATGACTCCATAAACTCAAATGACAATTCCAGTTACAGTGAAGATGTACATTTAGGCTCATACATCGTGAACAGAATTGTTATACTTGAAGAATCTATTCCTCGTACTGGTAGATTAGCCAGAAAAAATCAGCCTCAAGTCCAAGACTGAATTGGCAGCAATAGCAGTTAACAACATGAATACTTTTACTTGTAAAATGAGTAAACTTAATAGGGAGGTAATTGAAGGGTGATAAAAATGGAATCTCCCTATAGTTTGGACATCTTAGAATAGATGTCACATTTAAAATATTTTTAAAAATACAAATCTGACTATAAAGTTAATTATGGGTTGTATAAATTTAATATGACTTATCCTAAACGAAAATGATTAATTTATTTTTACACTTTGTTTGACCTTTATGAACCATTTTTGTCTTTAGTTCTGCCAGTTGTGAAGTCATAAGGTCATAGCTAAGTTCTTAAAAAAAAAAGTCTAATATTTTGAGTTAGGCAAGGTCACATTCCACCTTTCCTATGTACTGTAATATATTTATATTTCATGCAAGCAGACAGAGAAAATGTATTTTTTCGACTTTCAGCTGCAACCTCTCCAAAATATTTGCAGCACCTCAAGTTTGAACCCTCATGCTCTGTATGTGTTTTAAATATATTGATCTATTTCCTGTATGTATAGGACACTCATCTCGACATAACATATAAATTCCAGGTCAGTCTTTCAAACAACACAGTATGTAATATAGTGCAACAAAATATAAAATTTTCTAACACATTTATAGTCAGTACTTTGTGGGGTTTTGTTTGTTTTTTATTTGAAGCAGGGAGGAAGGACTGGGTCATGTCACCTTCAGTGTCTAAAACTGTTTTTAATTTAAAAAACAGGAGAGCACAGAGTATTGATAATGAGATAGATATAGTAACTATTTAACCCGGGCTAAAAGTGACTGAAATTTGTTTTTTCTCTGATGGCATTTTAGTGGCATGTGAAAAATGTGTTTGGTTTCCCTAGTTCTCAGTGGACAAGTGCCCAAATCTCTAACCATCAACGTCATGATTGGAACAAACTGGTATACAGTAGTAGTTGGCAACATCAGCAGAAACGTGTAGGATTGAACATATTGTGGTCTTTGTTTCAACCACAGAGATTGAAGTCAATTTGCCTACATTAGGAGGCACTTTACAGGACTGCTGTCATTCTTGTTTGTAAATAAGCTGAAGACTTCAGCCTTCAAGGTCCAGGCTTAGCCTTTTCCCTCAGTACTGATTGAGAGAGATGATGATGATGATGATGATTTTTAAAATAATTCATTCTCCCAAAGCTTGGAACAGACTGCACACACGATAAAACTTGTGTAGTGGATGTAGGACTTTGGCTATTTTTACATTTGGGAACTCACAAAAAATAGACTTGAATAAGTTATCTGGTTCCCCACAATGAGTTTTAGTGAATAGTTTGCCTGCCTGTCCTGTCCATCCTCACTCTTGGCTTGAGAGATAAGGAGGCCTCTTACCTTGTCCCAAAAATAGTAAGACATACAGAGGGAGAGGAGACATTACTGGAATTATTAACTGAATGTGCACCATTTCCTCTGTTCTTGTATCTCAGATTGCATGGAGCATCTGGATTTCTGTGTATTATGCCTAGATGCTTTGATAGTAATTCATAGATGCATTTTATAATGCTTCCAGCCTTGAATGTGTGGCAAACCCAACTTTAAAATAAACATCTGTTTTCAATTTGTGTTTCTCTTGCAGTAAAGTAACTTTTTTCATATGGGGAAGTATATTCTTACAGCACCATGTGACTAGAAAGTGGCTTAGGCCTGTACATTTAGGTATTAACGGTAGGTTTGTTAGAAACCCCTTTTACAGGTATTTATAACTTCACTTCAGGCTCAAAGCTTGGCATACAAGCTTTCAGCCTGGGAGTGCATTGTCTGGACTTTTTCCAACAAAATTGCATGGGCTGATGTTAAGTTATAGGTGTGAACGTTTTTTGGTTTTTTTGGGGGGTGCTGTGTGTAGCTTAGAATACTGATGAATTTTAGGAAGTTATTAGCAACTAATGGAATCTAATTCCTCTTTGTTTTTCTTATTGTGAAAAGAACAAAGCAAATGGGAAATGACATAATCTTACAAATACTTGGAAAAGTTACAGTTGTGTGTGCTTTAAATGTATTGGGCGGGAGGTGGTGGTGTCAGATTTTTTTTTCAGTGTGGGGAAATTATAGCTCTCATGGGGTTGGGGTATTCCCCCTCCCCAATAAATAACATTGGGCTATATTTGCTGAATAATCAGTTGCAGTAAATTGTGTCCCATCCTGTCTAAGCCAAAAATCCTCAACAGGGAAGGCTGATGGAAGTTAGGAATTCAGACCTGTTCCATGAAGGGTGGGAAGCTGCTGGGAGAAGGGGACATGGAATAGAACCAGAATCAAACCTTTCAGCTTCTGTTTGTGCACGGGTGCATAATTGTGTCAATTTCTATTCCTGACTTGTCTCCCCTTGCATAGCACAACAATGAGTGAGTGGTCCGGATTCCTACAGGCAGCTATAGTTAACACTGTTGACAATCTGGTTATGGTCATTGAACGGCCACAACCACTGCAGTTAGGTACTGAAATAAGAATATCCAGCGATAAATTGTTTTGGCCATCTCAAACAAAACACCTCCTCCAATGGAGCTACAGAATTCCCACATGAAGCTACAGGCAGTCCCTGAAAACGTAATTCCTAGCTTCAGTGACGATATGGATCTCTCCCATCCTCAATAGTATATTCCTTAAAGAATTGGGGCAGGGGAGGCAAAAGGGGCATTTCATCTCTCTCCTGTTTTCTCTCTTACCTGGTTATTTATTTGTTCCATTTTCTATTTTATTCTTGGCTGTCACCATTTTTTAAACTCCATCCCTTTTTTTTTTTCCTCTTTCTGCTCCATGAAGCCAGTACATCTTCCATGCATTCCTTCTTCCTTTATCATCTAACCTCCAAATTTCTTAGTGCCTTTCCAGAATCCAAGGCATTTCCCGCTGGCTGGCCACTTCCCCATGTGACCATCTTCATCCTGTTGGCCAAGACCTGGCATAAGACCTTCTGACTTGCTTCAGAAGGGCCAGTCGTTTCAAAAGGGGAAGCCTAAGTTTCCAGGTCTGTGCCTTAGAACACTTTAAGCTGTTTTGTCCAACATGAATGTCTAAAATGCATCTTTCATTGAAACAATTTCAGCCTTGTAGCGTGGACTTTGATATATTGTTCTCTTTAAAACAATGAAAGGAAAAATAAGCAAGGAATGTGTATCACTAACTGTGTGTGTTATCCTGGGTCCCCCTCTTTATGGGTGGAGTGTGTTTTATTGAAAGATTTCACATTTCGAGTGAACCCCTTATGTATAGTCTTCAGATATAACCAATGCAAATATTAGAAAAGCTTGTTCTCCTTAACTGTTCCTAGCAGGTTCAGCTGGAAAAGGAAGCCTTCACCAATCAAAGAAGCAGTAGTGTCTCTTTACCTGCGTAGTTATGAGATATCTAATACCCAGAGGACTAGACCCTTCACCTCAGGATAGCACCCTTTTCACAGTGCTGTGTACATTCAGGGATAAAATTTGAGAATATGTTTATCAATTAAAAAAGAATATATGTTTGAACAAAGTCAGGCATTCTTTTGTTGTTAGCAACAGCCATTATCTGGAAAGAGAGCAGCAGACAGTTCACTAAACTAAATGGAAAATATTTCTTAAAAGGTATATACAGTATATTCACCATGACAGTGGCAGGGGTGGAGAACAGAAAACACTTTTGCTAGTCATTTTGGATGATGTAGAATACCTCGGTCATGGCTCTGCTGCGATCTGCAACTCAGAAATTATGCAGTCATCTTAACCTCAGGAAAATATAAAACATTTTCGTGTGTGTGGAGAAAGAGAATGTGTGTAAATTTTATGTGCAAATTTTACTATGCTTTATAGTGATATTTAATAGCATAAAATATTGGCATGTGTATTGAAAATGGGTGAAGGTTCAGCCATCTAATTTTGAGCAGGTTATGCATACAGGCACTAACACTTGTAGACAGTTTAATAACAGTATTTGGCCCTGTCTCTTCGAGCTGCTTAAACTAATTAATGCATTTGCTCCCTACAGGGCAAAATTGAGTTTTCAGGTAAATTTATAAAATGATGTGCATGATTGCTAAATATTTCATTATTTTGAGCTATAACTCCTAACGTTTTGTGACAGTAAAGGTACAGCATATCTTTAAAAATGTACAGTGGATCCGAAAATATTGTATCTCTGCTTACATAGTGATACATAATTGTTTTATTATACAATATTTTTAGAATGTTAAAAGATACTCAGTAATTTGGCCATAACACTGCAAAGAACCAGTATTGCTTTGCTCTCAAATGATGATTTTTGGAACCATTCCATTGTTTCCTGTAACTATTCCATGCTCCAGTTAAGTTTGCACAGACTTCTCATTTTATTCCTACAGGTTTTATAAAGTTCCAGATCCACCTACCCTGCTGGGCCAAACCCACCTCCTAGTTCGCTGCCAAAAGGGGGGTGGAGAGAGTCGGGAAATTTGGAGTGAGTCCCTAGCAGTGTGGATTTACTTTATTCATTGATTTAAAAAATGACATCAGACAACAATTCCATGAAACCCTGAGTGCTCTTGTTTAACACTAATCTTTCTGTCTTAAAAAGAGGTTAAAAATAATAAGTAAGAATTTGATTTGACGTAAACCTTTCTAAAGAAATCACAGTAAACAAAATCTGTTTGCCTAAGGAAACCCTCCTAGCAATCAGCTAGTAACACAACTGCATGTGCTAATGAACCCAAAGCTGTTAATGTGGTTTCTTCAGTTAAATTGATTCATGAATTTTGAAGAGAACATTATCTAATGAATTTTCTTTGAATAGAAAGCAATTAAAAGGACAAATCAGTCTGATTAACCCCAAAGTCACCCTACTGCCACAAATGGTGTACAGTTTGAAATTATATCATAAAAAACTAGAGCAGATTTGCTATCTTTTTGCCCTCTACTAATCCATGTAAATTAATGAACAACAAAGTTAATTTCTTTGATGACCCTTTTCTAGTATCACCTGGATTATGCTGATGTTTAATTTGCTTAATGTTATAATAAAGACTAAACAGATTTTTTCAATGAAGTGATTATCATTCTCTTCAGTAAGGAAGTGATTTTTTTATTTAACATAGAAATAATGATGTATGGGTTTCTCTTAAGAACAAAATCACATTTCACTTGGGTTGAATGTAACATAGTCACTGTCGCTCAGTACCAGAATAAGAAGAAAATATTATTAATCATTTTTTCATTGCCAAAGGAGGAAACTAGTGTTTTCATCAGTTGCTTTTTTATTTTTATTGCCGTTTGTAACCCATGGTGGATATGTTTTGTAGTTTTCATCACTTCTTATGCAAGTACCTTGGTAGAACAATAGCTGTTAAACCAAACTAGATCCTAAATTAGCTATTTGTTTTCTTACTGTAAAATAATCCTTGGGTGGAAAGTTCAAAGCATACAAACAGAGGGGAAAATCTTATAATGCATTATTTTTGCAGTATTGCAGTATGTTGAAAACTAAAAGCAGTTTAATGGTGATTGTAAATTAAAACTAAAATAATGATGTTATTTTATTTGTCATGCCCTTATCATTAATGCTATACTGTACATTGAAGGTCACAGCCAGTCCTTACACTGTATAATGTCTAGAATTCTGAACAGTAGCTTGGGGGTCTCAACTATAAAATGCAGTCAGCCAGGATAATACCAAGGCCACTGGCTCTAGGGCTTCTTTTCCAATGTGTCCCAGCTGAAGTTTGAAATTAACTAGAGATACAAGAGCTCTGTAAAATAGGTAGAGCCAGTTATTTCTTCCTTCTTTAATTTGACTCTGTGCTAATTTATATTCTGCCAATTTAATGGAAAACCATATTGTAAGAGTTAACAGGATAATTGTACTTGAAGCAAATTAAACATACAGAAAAATCAAAGCCTTAAATCCCTTTTTATAGTGATCAATTACTTGAAGCACTCTAATAATCATGTATTTAAACACGGTAATATAGAACACAATAACAGGACTGAGTTTGGGCAGTTTTAATTTAAAATAGAGAAGTTGCTCTTCATTCCATAGTTTGTGTAAGAGTTCTTAATTATTTTTATCTTGGCTATTTAAGCCACCTTTATGCATAGTGTATTGCTGCTTCCTTTTTTCCAGATTCATTCACCAGACAAGTGCTGTGGACCCTGTTGAGAGATGTGAAATTCGGAGAGGTGGTTTCTTACAAGCAATTAGCAGACCTGGCAGGCAACAGCAAAGCAGCAAGAGCAGTGGGAGGAGCAATGAGAAGCAATCCTGTAAGTTCATGTCAACTTTCAGATAAAGTTGATGTAAGATGGTGGGTTTAGACAGAGAGCTTTGTGGGCTAAATGTCAGTAGGTTAAATTTACCTGCTATGAAAACTACTCTACCATGAGTAATAAGGTCAGTAAGTGTTTTTAATCAGCGTTAATGCATAAACCAGTTTCATATGATTTATTCTCCACCATTTTTGGTGTTAGTAGGTTTGAAAAGAAGCATTGCACTTGTTTTAATTTAATTCATCAACCTCTACAAATGATGTTATTCTTGAACATTTTATACACTTGGGGATGGGGAATCCTTTGTCACTTACCAGTGACGCTTTGTCCCAGAATGTGAATGGCTTTAACTGAGTTATAAAACTGGTTCATCCCTTTGGGTCAGAAAATAGTTCTGGCAACCTCAGGGGAGCAAATAGTTTTTTCCATTCATAAAGTTGTAAGTATTGCTCAAATTCTTTGTAGCTGAGGTTCTGGATTGTCTGGGCTGGCCAGATTCTCTCCCCACTTCAGAGACTGGACCAGAACCTCAGCTGGTGTAAACAGCATAGCTCAGCGGAGTTATCAAATCCACAAGAGTTGAGGGTCTGAAACTCTGAGTTGGTACCAAGACGGCACAAGGTTTCACTGGGATTCACTCTTGTGACCTTTATATTATACTTGAGGTTATGAAGGTCCTGGCACACATTAGGTCATTGAATCAGCATGTGCAGGAAGGAGTAAGAAAAGAGAGTTTGGCTTCTCAACCCCACTGTGCTTGCACTTCGGGATATTTGCCCTTTCCCTGAGACTAGACACTGTGGGATGACTTGATATGTACCTCAGTATGGCCATGGTACATTAGCTGATGTGAGGACTTCAGGCCATAGTTATCCCCTTTTATCATCTGTGGAAGCCATACTCTTTGGGCTAAAAGAACATTGATTGCTCCATACATTATTACAGTAGGACAGTAAAGGGGATGATATTGCCTATTCATCTTTCAACTGATGCCTCAGTTACCTGCTCACAAAGATATTTTGTTAGGTTTCTTTTGCTAACATTATGGCATTCTCAGCCATTCTTGAGCACATTACCAAATGCCCTCAGCAATGTTTATCTTTCCATACTTTACTATATCGTTATTTCTCTGGCACCATAGCTGCTGTAATCTTTGACCTACCATGTTATTTTTATATTCAGTTTTTCTTTAATAAGGTACATAAGAGACTACAACATGTGGCCACAAAGTGAATACAAAAAATTTGTATTCACAAGCGGCGGTGACTTTACATACACAAATCATAAAGTTTTGCTTTTCACGGTGCCACATACACTGTTGCATATTTATCCTGATTTATAAAGGAAATCTAGCATAACTGACCCACATACTGAGACTTGTAGTTCTAAGAACAGCATGCAGATTTAAATGGAAAACAACAGAGGCATGTGAAAAAGACAGTCCTGTTGGAATACAATAAAATTATGCATGTGTACTTGTGTAGAATGTATATGGGACCTCTAATTAGAGGTATGGGTGATAGCCAGTAAAAGTGTGTTTTGAAAAAGATAGGGGCATCATTACAGTATAATAATATTAATATTTTATATTAGCAAGTTTCCATTGTGAAATGTTGGTATGGTGTTATACGAGTACTTGCCTTTCTATAATACACTGCAGTAATCTGTAACATGCTGAAGTGTGGCATCATAACAGGAACAGAAAACAGTGAACCTGCAATAATAGGATCCCATTTTTAAAAATTGCTATAGCTTTGCTGTATATTTTCAGAACTATTTTCATCCTTGCTCACAGGGGAAAAAGCAGGAATTTTCACACCACAACCTCCTGTTACCATTGCTTTGGATGCTGCTGCTCCACTGCAGCCTGAGGGCAAAGCTGGGTACATTTCTAGGCAATAACAATTACATATCCTTTTGCACAAACCTACATTGTTATTCTTTGAGAACTGTTTCCTGTAGGTTTGCATTGTATTGCCTTGTCTTAATGTACACCATATTGTATTGGAAGGCAATCTATCATATTAAAATAAGTTGTACTGTCAAGTACAACACAATGTATTTACAAAACTTGGTATCATACTGTGTTTGTAGATTATTTCATATGAAAGTCTCATATGTGCTTACAAAATTCTTAATATGCTTTTTGTATTGCATTTACAAACTTCAGAAATACAACATCAGACATAGTATATTTCACTATGTACTAGTTAACTGTTTAAAAACTGATTTTTTTTCCAATAAGGGAGGGTAATATTAACTAAACACAGATCATCCATTTTAACATGTTATTAAATATTTTGGTGAAATTGCAGGTTGAGTTCTTATAAGCGCTACTGTATTACAATTGTTATGTGAGTAATATGTATGTCTTCATTAAGATGGAAATGCCCTTTTTTTTGAGTATTCATTGTTCTTGTATAGTGTGTCAGAATGCATAAATCTGCTGCTTCTACAGCATTCTGAAGAGCTGACTCTTGTTATTGTGTGTCCTGCCCGCCTCCTCCCACACCACCAATCTGTCCTGGATATGCCTGAAAAGAAAGTGTGTAGTTTTAAAAGCCATTTTCAGTTATCATATTTTATACATAACACAGCAGCATAACATTTAGTGAATATAACCTATAATTCTTAATGTGCCAGCTGTGCAAAATACTTAACAAAATATATGATATCAGCACTTATTTGCACATATTATTTGGTTATTGGCAGTTAGCTGGTACTAGTAACAGTATTTAGAAACATGTCTTGTTTTGCAGCCTGTCTGGTGAATCTATTCTTTCACTTTTAATCTCCATAAATGTGTCTGTCCAAATATGTCCATAGTCACTAAAATTATAAAACATGATTTCTTGAGGGTTATCAATGGTATTATCATTAGAAACAAGTGTTTAAAAACAGAACTATACATAAAGATCTATCATGCCTGAAGTCAGAGGTAGTAATAAAAATGTATACCTTATATTTTCTACCACCTAACAAAATAGTTTTTCTATGAATCATGTCTGGTTGGTGCTTAATTTCTGTAGTCTACATTGTACAAGTTCCCTTTATAGTTAGGTTGCTTCACATAATTCATACAATGACCTTCAACTTTATGAGAAGGTGGAAAAGGTGCTAGCAGCAGCTGAAAGATGCAACATCTTTACTTCAAATTATGCCAAGGATGTGGCAGGCATGGCTCACCTTTTGCAGGAAAAAATTCAAATAGTTTACTGCAGTTTAGATTGATTGTTGGGTCTGTGGTCCTCAAAGGGAACCCATAAAGTTCAATTAAAAAATCTCATTAAAATGGTATAGGAGGATCAAAAAGAAATCATAGAGTCTCATGGGAGATACAGAATGTTGGGCTTATTAGTCCAAGGCCATCATAAATGATTATTCTGTGACTTAAGTAAGATGTCTTCAGTGGTCTGTTAACAGCAGCAATAACTGTATAAAGTCTCTTTATATTCTTTCTGCTTGTCTTATTGTTCAGGCTAAAACCTAACTAAGTGTGTAACTTGACACTAATATCGATCTAACATAAGTCAAGAATATTGTTCAACCAAAATTTTTAAAACATTCAAGATTGACTAGAGTAATTGTGCATTTAAGAGAATTTTGTGAAGTATGGATTTAAAATGTTACAAATGCATAAACCTAGTTGTGCATTAATTCCTTAGGTGGCTGGCAATAAACGTGAACACATGCTGGTTCATATTATAGTATTTGTTTCTAACAGGGAATAGGGGAGAAAAAGCAATGGGACATGAGAAAACTGAAAGATTATTTTTCACTATGTGTGATTTTTGTAGTATGTTATAACTTGATATTTCAGCTGTTTCCATTATGGCCTCACTGATCTATTTTTGACAGTTTGGCAGCTTTCTGTAAGTATTCAGTCCATCAACCAGTAGAGTAGGATGGTCAGTTTTCTATTGCGTCAAATTGAAAACTCATAACAAGCAGAGCACCACAGTTGAACACCATTCTGTTTCATCCTCAGACAGAATTTGCTAAATGCAGTTCAGAGGCAATCAATAGATTGTGCAGAGTTTTTTTCTCCACCTTTTTCTAAACAAACGCTTTATTGAGGAGTTAGTTTATTCACAGATTGCCATGAGCGTTAATGACCACCTGAGTCTTGTTCTGCCAGTCACCTAGATGGCTGTTGATAAAGATTTAGCATCATGTTCTAAGTGTCAGGCCTGTCAGTAGTGCTGAACCATTTGACCAGAAGAAAAAACGCACAGGGAGCTATTGATTACAGCTTCTCAGTGTCACTTGTTCACCAGGATTTAGGTATTGATGAGGCTGCGAGTGAAAACAAGCTCTTTCCCTTGTGGGCCTCTACCCAGAAGAACAAAAGCAAAGTTGGAGAAAATATTCAGCTGGTACCTGAATCAGAGGGATTCCATTATTGATTGGAAGGCCCCTTCATGTTATTTTTGTTGGAGACAAATCTATGTGTTTAGAAGTTTTAAGGCATTGGAGATAGGGTCTATGTAAGTGCTGGATTCATGCATTGGATGAATTAGATTTCACAGCATGAAGATTTCAATGGAGCTGTAACATTATGAACTGCTTGCTTATTGATAAAAATTACATTACAGGTAGCTGAGGTTTTAAAGCTAGTATTTCTTCCAAAATGTCCTTAGGGCTCTAATAAATTTTAGCAGGTTTAATTATTTTAGTCATCTGAAAGTGATCACCACAATTAAACCAAACTGAAGTCATAGTCAATATCTTTTAAATTATTGGGTGATTGTAATGCATTCTCTTTAATTATTTCCAACACTGTGTGGAATATATACACATGCGTAGATAACAAATCATATGCACATCGTACATTATGACAAACATGACATAAAATACCTTATTTCTATTTTGTACCTTTGATTTCATCACTTGCACTTCATCTATTCATTTGTGCCAGACTGTACGGTTTCCAGCAGATACAATTTTTAAAATAAAAAATGCTTTCTCACCCTGTCCTCCTAATTCAAGCACCACCCCAAAATAGAGGGATTGGATTAAAAGAAGTAATCAAGTTATACTTACTATAATCTGTTTTGGACTTGTGCCAAAGTTCTAACTTCTTATTCCTCTCCGAGAGAGGAACAGAAGGTACATCCCACTGGAGATATGAAATGCCCGGATTTCCTCTTATATATAAAGCATCTGGGTGAGATTTGCATGATACAAGAGTATGTTGGTGGTGGGCCATCAGGGATCCAATTTCCACTTTATAGAACGATCTGTGCCAGCCCCAGGGTGAATTACAGCAGCCTATGGACTGCTTTAACTTGTGCCAGCTGGCTGTGGTCCCCAAAGGATCATACGCCAGCTGAGAATTGGTTACATGTCCTTTTCCACCTGAATACACACTTTACTTCAGGGGGAAGTTGGCATAGGAATGGACCTACACTGGTAGAGCAGTATGTCTTTACCACACCTTGAGGGAATTCTCAGGCAGCCAGCTACAGACAGTCTTGCTACTTTGTACCACCTGAGCAGTACAAAGTAAAGTGGGATCAGGAGTGTGCCTAGCCCTGGAGGTTGCAAGGTATGTGACCATAACACCAGAATACCCTGATTTATTATAATAAAAAAAAACCTAACTTAAATATCTGCATTTTTACGACTTATTATTGCTATTTACACCGTCAATCCAAAAGCTGTACTTAGTAACTATTATATGTATTAGAATGGAAAGGTAGCAAAAAGAATATTAATAATTAAATAATAACTTAAAGTATGGCATTAACAAATCAGGTGATGGTGTGGTGGTCTGTAAAAAATCTTATTGACGTTCATTGGAGACATCCTGCATAATTCATTTGTGGGATTGCCACTTGTAAATAAGATCATTCAGATTTTTATACCATCATGTACTACAGATGGCTTTACATCTACATTTTGACAAATAATTTAACAACCTATAGCTTAGTATCATTATCCTAGCTCCTTTCCATCATAAGCTTTTTGTAAATCCTTTTGCCTTCCATTTCTGGTCAAGGGGCTTGTTCTTGTAATGCTGAATTTTGAGGACACCTAGACACCTTGCAGCTTTGCAATCCAAGTTTATGGTCTTACTTTTAGAGTACTCAAAAAGCATAGTTTGAGCCTTATAAAGTGAAATACAAAATGAATCAGTGTAGTGTTTTGCATCTCTTAATATAGATGAAGGAAGCTCTACAAATAATCTTGAATCTTAAATACTCAGCATGTTGATGGATGTACTTTTAGTACTTTCGTCCTTTCACAGTTGATAAGTGCATGTGAAATACTATCCAGTTACCAAAATAAATGTTATAAGGTTCAAAATGATGTGCTGAATTTTCATGATGTGCATTTCAAGATTGATATCTACATACCAGTAAGACTGAATTAAAAATTAAATACTTTTTTACATTATCTGTATGTTCTATACTTTTTCATGTACATTTTTGAAAGCCCTTGACATATAGATGTTACATAGAAAAAGTTGTGAAACATTTGCTCAAGTTGTTTAGGGTGCAAATTAAATGTATGCTTTGATAGGCTTTAAACATGCAAAATCAATCTCAGATTATTAACTAATTATTGTATTAATAATAATCATCTATAGTACTTTTCATGGGAAACTCTCAAATACCTTAACCAAAGTAGTATCATTTTACATATAGGAAACTGAAACACAAAGAGGTGAAGTGACTTGCCCAAAGTCACTGAGCAGGGCAGTAGCAGAACTGGGACTAGAATCCAGGTTTCCTTAGTCCCAGTCTAGTGCTGTATACACTAGCCAATACTGCTAGTTTTGTTAAAGTGGTAAGAAAGGGATACCAGGAAAATGCTCCATTTACTAAAACTGCAATACTGTTCTAGCTATGTATTTTAGGTATTTATAATGCTACAGCACTTAGCTCCTACCCAAAACAGTCAATATTATCCTACTCTATCAATATTATTTTTCCTTTTGGAACATTATTTTCAGCATAACCAAATATTTATAATTCAATACCTATTTTTAGTTATACTACTCTGCTGTTGAATACTGATAAGCTACAGTATGCTTTGAGCTTTGGGAGAAGCACAAATTATATGGGTATGTATATCCCAGGCCCTGAAAGGGGGTCATCTTTTTTTTCTCCATGTGGAGTTAGGTTGATTCATGTCTACATAGATGCACTGCTTTGCAGAATCAGGAGCTCTGTGAGCCCTTTATTTCGTACACTATGGTGCAGAACCTGCCCTGATTTAGAGCAGCTTTGCTGTGCTTTCACTGAGTGAAGGTGTCTAAAGTTATAGATTCTCCTTTTTCACGGGGAATATGAAGGTGACCTAGAGATCCTATAACAGACATTGTGCCAACCAATTCCCAGCCACTGGCAAAAAGGGCATATACAAGCAATTCCAGACTACTGGAGTGTGGTAGGTTTATTTGGCAGCAAACACAAGTTGCATTAGTCTTAAAGCAGCACATGGATGGCCCTGCAGTAGGGGACCATGAAGGCCCTTCAAAATTTCCTGTGTCTCTTTCTTGCCACTGTTATGCTGCGTGCTCCCCATTGGCAACTCAGAATCAGGTGGGGGAGGAGGAGCGTGTCTCCTATGAATGCACATTTTCTTCCCTGACATGATCCATAACTTTGAAGGTTCAATAGGGTTGCATGGCCCTTAACTCAAGGCAGAGTTTGCCCCTTGTGCTATCTCTTTCTTCCTTCTCACCACCTCTTAAACGATTTCAAAAATACCTTCATGTACATATCTCATTTGTGGATGATTTATTTACCTCTACCAAAAAACCCACATGGGATATATTTTGTTGACAATGGACATGCTTCTTTGTCTTCATATAGTTTGTTCTTCACTGCCAAAGAGAATGTGATCCTCAGAAAGGGACAGAGTCAGCTGAAAAACATGCTTTACCATCTTCCAAAATGCAGATTTTCACAATAATAGGGTATGTAATTTAGGGCTGCCCAATGAGAGTCGTTAACAAATCCGCTAACAAGTTATATGGGGTTTCTGGGCCCATTTACTCTGTTGTTTAATTTGAAAAGTTGTTACCATGAGAACCAGGTTGTTCTTTGTGCTGACTCTGGAATAAAGAACACCTGTTAAACCCTCTCATATCTGCCATCAAGATTTTCATATATGAAGTGCATTTTTATTGTGCACTGGACCAGACAGGGACCACTAACGACAGAAGTCACATGCTATATGTGTCTGCAGGAATCTCAGCAACATGACAAATAATTGACTTTGCATTCTTAACATACTGTAAGTTTGTGCTTTACCTGTTTGTTTCAGCAGAAGAACTTCACATCATGTACAAATAAAGTCTTAAAAAGGAGCTAGGCTCCTTTGATTAAAATCATCTGAATTCTTCTTATACATTTTTAAGATTGTGATTCTCATGAAAGGGAAGCCCTCTCTCTTTCATTGAATGTTTCACTCTCACACAGGAGGATCATCTCTTGAGTGAAATGGTAGCTCAGTCTCTATAGCTCAATCATCCTTTTTCTTCTGGATGCTGCCAAGAGTGATATTTGGAGCAGCAGAATTTGTGACATGTTCACTGAGAACTGGCCAGAAATCACCAACTCATTTCATGTGCACCACCATAATGCCATCTGATTGTGAGGACTTTTGCCTGCTTGCAGTCGGTTTTATTTCCGCCACTGTCCTGTGAATGAAACATCGTTACCCATTATCCTTCACTGAGCTGCAGGGCCATCCTTACCAATACACACAGCATGCAGTTGCGTAGGGCCCCATGGCCATGGGGGCACCATGCAGCTGCCAGAGGGAGAGCGTGTAAGAGAGGTGGGGAGTTGGATGTGCCGATGCATGCTGGGAAGAGGTCTCTATCCGACTGCAAAGTGGGGGAAAGGGAGGTGTACCTCCTGGGCTGTCTTGGCTGGTTCCCCTAATGCTGGGGCCATGAGTTCCCAGCAGTCAGCTCAGCACCCTGCTGCAGAGCAGCCTGCTGGGTGGAGGCTCCTAGCCTGGGACGTCTGAGTATCCTGTGTCCACTGCATTCCCAGCCTGCATCCATCCAATTAGCCAGAATCAGTCCTGGCCTTGGCAGTTGACATTCCCATGTACCAGTACAACAAATGACCACTGTACCAACCCATAACTTAATATTTGAAGCCATGTCACCAGTAATTTAATGGCACAGTAGTTCCATCCTAATCCCTGTTTTTGGCGGTGCCTACCCACCCACGTCTGGTTTCTCTGCCCACTTACTGGTGAACGGTAAAAGTGATTCCTGTTGGAGGCCAGGGGTTCTCAACCTTTTGCTTTCTGAGCCTCCTTCCCCTCCCCCCGGCACCCCAAATGTGCTACCGACATTCCAAGGCCCAGCTGTGACACAATAACTGTGTTTCTGCATATCAAAGCAAAGGTCAGCATGAAAGGGTACCAAGCAAAACAGTTATCCAGGACCTCAAACCACAAGGAGCCCCATGAACCTAAATAGCTCAAACCTCAGATTCTGCCCTAGGTGATAGGTGTTGGCCCCCCCGGACAATCCTGTGCAGCAAGGATTTGGCTTTCTGCCCAGGACCCTACCAAGTCCAGTGCCGGCCATGCTTGATAGACTCTGTGAAAACTGTCTGCGGCCCCCAGGTGGCCCCTGGATGAGAACCACAGTGACAGGCTAATCTTCTGCATTAGAAGCTTTCTTTCCACGTCTGCTGCTCCCACTGTCTGCTCTGTGAGCCAGGAGTGAGCAGATAACATTCACCACAGACAAATCATAGATGGGTGAGCAGTATGTGGAGCCTGACTCTGTGCCAGCACTTGCTTCTGCATAGTGCCCTGGCCTTACTGGCACCACTCAAGGCCCACTAGAAAGGGATTTACATTTCTGTGGTCCAGAGAACCACAAGAACTACCATTCATAATGATCTGGAGAAAAGACAGACGGATGATTCATACCCCTTATTTTTGTATCTGTATGTGTTTTGCAGGTCCCGATTATAATACCATGCCACAGAGTGATTTGCAGCAGTGGACAGACTGGCAACTATGGAGGAGGAACTCATCTGAAACAGTGGCTTTTGTCACATGAGAAGCTTCAGAAAGAAAAGTTAGCATATTGATGCTGTTCAGCCACAGCTGTTATATGGCCAAAACACATAACCAAAGATACTTGGCTTATAACAAGCTTTCAGAACACACAGTAGAATTCAGGAAAATGGTAAATATTTGAGTGACATATAAATATAATACAACATCCGAAGTGAAATGTGTGGTGGCACTACTATATTAAAAAAGCTGGATGTGTCCTAGGGGACGCAGCTTGTATGCCCTTTCTTGTTTTTACATTTTACAGCAGAATGAGTACAGCGGACTGTGCCTGTTGTGCATGTATTTTGTTCCCATCTCCAGTCCTGTTTTGTTCTATTTTTAATGTCCATTAAAGCAAGGATAAGGGAGTGGGAGGGGCATGGCAAATGTTAGGTGCAACTGCCCCTCTAAGGAAGCATCTGGCTCGCAGAGGGGACAGGCAGCAGTCTGGAGCCTTTGCGTGTTTTCTGAGAGCAAAATGAAATGCAAAAGCTTCAGTACACACCTCCCTGTTCCTGCCTAGCTTTGTATTTGTCCAGATTGAAAAGCTTGTACTTCTGCCAGGATTGGTGCCCAAGATTCTCATGTTTTTCTTTGATGTTTGAACTGTTGAAATGATGTTTTACGTAAACAGTTGTTAATTAAACACATTGAGAATCATTCAAAAGGAAATGGCTATTGAATTGCCTATTCACAGCTTTTCTTTTCAAATTGTTAGAGATTTTTAAAAGATACAAATTAAAATTAGTTTGTCTTTTATTGACACTGTACTGAGTAGTCAGAAGAGTAGATGCTGGCAAATTATTTTGTATCAAATTGCTTCCCCCCACCCACCCAACTAGGCAGTTAAAATACAGTAGGCTGCTCAAAAATTTAGATTATTTTCATCAGTAATATTGTGATTTTTATTTTTATGTGCATTATGCAATACTCTGAGTACTTAGGAAGAAAGCTTTTTTTTTTAAGCATATAGGTTATCCATAGAAAATTTATGCAATCAAAAGATACTGAAGGTTAAATTTCTGTTTACTTTAAAAGGATTCCATGGAAATAAAATATTACAAACTACGAACAGCAGAAATTATCAGTTTGGGAAGCATAAATTATAACATGGAAGTACTGATTTTGTGGTTTATCACATTCTTGTAGGTGTCTCTTTAGAAAGCTCATTGCTAACAAAGAAATTTCTATATGATGTTACAATGTATTACTTTGTTAATGCAGCTTTATTGATATCTTACCTTTTTAATAAAGTTATGTTATGCATGTACATGTTTCTGTGGGTATGTGTGTAAATAAAGTGCAGTGCATGATATATGGAGAAAATAAACTATACCCAACTGTACAATATAAGGCAGTATTTTTATCAAGGGTTTCTGGTGGCAATATAAACCAAGAAAGCAAAGCTCAAGTGGTTTGTACATGTCACCAGAACCCAGAGATAAAAATATAGCCTTATAATATGTACAGTTTGGGTGTATTTTATCTTTTACAATATGTGGATACCAACAAGCAAACACAGTGTGTTGTGGAAACTTTAAACTTTTTCCAATATTACATCACTTGCTGCTTATTTGTAGATATTTACATTTGTTCTGCCATAAATTTGTCCTCCTCCTGAAATAGTAAATGTGAATGTCATGAGGACACTGTTTTTGAGTACAGTAATTGTAAATCATTTGAAGTGTAGAAGAACAGATTTTTAGCAAAACCTCAACCCAGCCTCCAATTTTATACTTCAACTTGCATACACAAATATTTGCAGATACAGTTTCATGTCCACAAACTTTTGCAAGTGCCATTTATATCATTTATGCTGTCTAAGCCCTTGATTGTACTTGGGTACTTAGCTGAGCTGGATCCACCATTACTGAACCCACTAGTTTGTGATAATGAAACTGAAAACCAGGAAAGTCTGAAAATTTACATTGTCTATCATAACATATCAAGAACTAAAATGTATAGTTTCATAATGTAAAATATAAGGTTATAGAAAAGATACGCTGCCTAATGTTCAAGTTGTTTACCTACATATGTGTACCACTGTAATTATAAAAGTATATTTGCTCGTGATACTTTATTCTGATGATTTTTTTTTTGGTGGAAAAATTTTATTTGTCTACAAGGTAAGTGAAATTTAGACTGAAAAATGTTGCAGGGATATAGCAACATGCCATTAGTTTCAGCTGCATAGGAAGGAGGTTTAGAATGATGATAGAAATTCACTTATAATAAGCATCCAGTTTTGTAGTCTGAGCAGCATACGTTTATGAGCTGGCATACTTTTGTTTGTTATTGTGTTGTAGGCCAAACTGCATATTCTTTGTCTACGTGTTTTCCAACAGAGGGCACTACAGCTTACAAGAATTAGATGCATGTGTTTTACAATGTGTTTAGACCCTCATTCACCACTTTTTTTCTTACTGTTTAAGAATGAATTTGAAAATGAACAGCAGAGTTGCAATCTCTGAGCTGCCTTTTTTGCAATGCTTCAGACAGTCTGCCTCAGGAATTAGCTGTCGAGTATTATTACAGTCCTGCATTCTGCATCCCATGTATGTATTGTGAAAGGTGCTGTAGTTTGATAGTAAGATGAAGAATGGCCTTTCTTTGCCAGTGATTTCAGAGATTGCTAATGATACCCAAACTGCAGACTGGTATGGCCACTAATGAAGGGCACTATGACACTAGAACCTCTAGGGGTTCTGTTTCATGGAGGGGAATCCGCATTGCCACTTAGGTATACTGTTAACATTCTCCTTTTTTCTGAGGTAATAATGCTGATGTCTGGGTATGCTATCGTGTCGTACTCTGGCAAGTTCACCCTCTATGATGAAATACTTACAATTACACAAATGAGTTATGGAGAATTAGCACACACTGAAACTATACATCAGATAGTTATATTAGGACCCTTCCATGTGAATGACAAGGTCTGTGCGTACATTATGTTAAACACCAGTGTTCCTGAATTTTCAGGGGCAACTTTTAAAAAAAAATAATTTACTGGGGGTTTGGTTTTGGCCTGCCTTTGCTGTGTCACAGCACTACAATACCAGTTTTCTGTTTTCTGTCTCTGAGGGTTTTCTCTGCTTTGCCATAACAGTCTTTATATATGCCGTGAAGTTTCCACTAAAGAAGGCAACATCATGGTTCAAACTGGCATTGTTTTGTACAGCTCTGAGTACTGATATTATTAGAAGCCAGTAGAAATTAATATAAAAAGCAATCACTTGGAGTAGCCTAAAGCCTATTCTGGTTAGAGGTCATAGCATAGTTTATGAAAATATAGAACTTAAAAAAAAAAGTATTTTAAAGAAAAAAATCCAAATAAAAAAACAAGAAACAAGAAAGCTATGTTCTTTTTACTTGGAATTGGGTTCCACTGACCTATCAAGTTTCCTCCCATTCAGCCTTGCAGTGCTTTGAACTGCTGACATTGAGACACTGTGCAGCCAGGCACGACAGCTGGCTCTGCAGCATCTAATACCAACACATGCTGTTTTAGCCCATTTCCAGAGACTAAGATAATGAAAGATTCAAAAATAATATTTGTTTTGGCGGGACTACATTTGTAATGAAATAGATGCCCTTGACCATGGGAGAAACTGAATTTTGCAATGGGTCATTCTTTTCCTCTTATTCCCCACCCCCCCGCCATAGAAAACATCATCTACAGCAGACCTAAACCCAGCAGATATATTTTAGAATAAATATGCTGTGCTTTATGTATTAGCTATAAATAAAATTGTGTCTACACTAGTTCTGCTTTATACCCAAATAAAAAATGCTGATTACATCTTATGTATCAGTACCAATTGGTAAGGGACCTCAGGCTTAAAGACTGTTACAGATCACTTTCATGCAACACAGTTTTTGAAGAAGTGAGCTCATACTGTAAGCATGTTAAACAGTAAAACAATTCATTGTAGTTATAAGGACATTTTAAAATCTATGCCCAAATGCTGTTCTCCCTCTTCACGCAAGTAGTCCCATGGGAATTAATGAAACTTCTTGCTCAGATGAGCAGGATTTGGCCTATAAAGTGTCTGCTTAATTCTTCAGTAATTGTCAGGTACCAGATTCTACTATGCTTATTTCTATGTTCTTTAATTGGTACTTGATGGTAATCATATAACATATCTGCTTAATAACTAGCTGTGGGCTTGTTAGATGAAGAATATTATTGTTGTCCCTGTGATCTAGATGACTTTAAGATATGGACATGCTAAAAACTAAATAGCAATATCAAGTTGTAGTTTTTTTATAAATCTACCAACACTTATCCTCTATCGTGTCTCACAATGTCTTACCAAATAAGATTTGTTAATCCTTAAGATTGGGCTGGATGTGACGCATACTGTAGATATATTTTGCATTAAGTTGTCTATTCTGTATTTATATCCGAGTGTGCTTATTGTGAAAGGTGGTATTTCAGAACTTACTTTTCTTTTAAAAATACAATGTAAAGCTAAAATCTATAAAAAAAAAAAATAAGATTGCTCAAGTACTTAAAGCACACTAATCCCATGGAAGTCCTGTAAGATTTATGAACTATCTCAAGAGTAATTGCTCAGTAACAATCTTATAGAAATGTAAAAAATCCTTGAAAAGGTGCTGTTACAGATTTAATTGTAATTCTTGTTATATTCCTACAGAAACTGAATGGAATTCCATTTAAAAAGCTTCTCTCTGATACTCTTCTCCCCTTGTTCTGTCATTGTAGATCTCGTTTTCTGTTTTATTGTGACTTGCTTTGAAAACAATGGAAAATATTACTGGCGGTACATTCAGTAGCTATTAAAGTGGGCAGGATATTTCAGTTACATTGATGTGCAAATCGGTCATACTAGCTTTATAGCTTGTCAAAGGTCTGTGTGCTATTTCTGTTTCAAATAACATACATAGTATATGAGTAATAAATATGCTTAATACAGTACCTGAAATAGTAGGAGTTTTTTCATTTCCAATTTTCTCTCACAGATTTTTCTGGAAGGCCTACCCTAATACAAACTTCCCCCATCCCATATTCTTAATAGTTTTAATGTTTTGTGGTTGTCTATGCTAATGCATTTTGTTCACATTTTTCTTTTCATTATGCACTATTCTTCAGCAAGGGAGGACACTTTATGACACTGAGGTATTTTAGGATTTAAATCAGTTTGCTTTTTTAAAAATCTTAATTTCGCTTGTTGTTCGGTAGGTGTCCTTTATTTGTGTTAGAGTATTTTCCTGGTGTGATGGGCTTTTGATTAAAAAGTTGGCGTTTAAGACGCCAAAGTTAGCAGTTTTATTCCTCATTGGTTTTGGAAGCATAAAGGTTTAAAATGAGCTCTGCACAGAATGCTGATCCAGAACAGCCTCCGGTCTGTGTGAAGTAATGGGTAGGTGGCAGTTAAAAGCTGGGGCCAGAGACTGGAGAAACTGCAGGTACTGATGTGTCTTTAAGTGACTAAGGGAAGTAGTCCAAAGTCTTCTGGACCAAGTGGCACCAGCTGCAGACAGATGGGGAATGTCTGGGCTCCATCACCCTCAAGTCTACTCAGACAAGGATCTATATATTAGGGTGGGAGAGTGGATAAGAAAGTAAGAAATGGTAGCTGTGTGGTAAGGTGAAAATTGACGTGAGCACAGTATACTTGACAGTACCTTTGATTGATGAAAGGATATTGTTAACAAGCCTTTAAAGTTTCTCATTAATGTTTTTTTCATTGAAAAAAGCCGCAAGAAAAAAATTCCACATGGACAGTAATTAAGATCGATCCCATACAGTATGTTTAGTTATCAATTTGTAAAACCTCTTTAAGGGCCTTATTTAGTTATTTTAAACAATGCTTTTTATTTGTTGCAGTGAGCGGTGTTTGAGTGCAACAAAATTATGTTGTGAACACTGCAAAAACTAATAGTAAAAAAAATGCAGAATCCCATTTAGTTGTTTTTAAAAGCTTTACGTATGTTTGATGTACAGAAAACCAGACAGGAGTAGGCCAGATTCACTGAAACTCCTGTCTCCTTTGAGTTATCAGAGCAGCACAAAGGAGCCAGAATGTAGCAGTGAATCTGGGTTCTGTAATGTACAAAGTATGTTACATGAACTACAATGCCTATCCCTCATTCCTTTGTGAAATTATCACTGTTGTTTTCTGTTTACCTGGAAATATAATGAGGTACTGAAAGTAGTTGGGAGTTGTATGCCCTTTTCTCAATGATTAGGTGTCAATCCCCCATCCAAAGTTCAATCTATGGGTCCACTTGCTGTCTATAAGAGACACGGCCATATCACAGCATAGCACTTTGTGAAGGACTGCAGGCTTATTCATGTTTTGGGATTAGGCTGGCTTCTTTAGATCACAAGTTGCATTCTAAAGTTGGAGAGAAACAAAAGCTGGAATTAAAGATGACTCAAAAGGCCAATATTTAATTAAAACAACCACAGCATTAACCCCATAAGTGAAAGCCTTTATAGTAATTGAAAAGTGGAAGTCCCTTCCGTCACCAATATGCACCCCACTTTGTTACTCGTCTAATAAAAAGTAGCCTTGTAATAATAATATTCACTTTTCAATGACGATGAAGACTACTTCAGTCAAAATATAAAACCAGTTGAAAACTGGCCATTTCAGTAGTTCTTTATCTTCAGTTTATGCTTGTTCTCATTGGAGAGTGCTTTCAGCACAGCTCCTCTAAGTTATCATAAGGGCATGTCTATACTTCCATGAAGATCAACACTCCAGAGGTCGCTCTTCCATGGTTCGATTTAGTGCTTCTAGTAGGGACTCACTAAATGGAACACTGAGGGCACTTTCGTTGACTGGTGCATGAGGTAAGTTGATGTGTGAGTTTCTCCCATCAACTTTCTGCAGTGGGGCCATGCCAGAAGTTCAAATTAAGGTACATCAACTGCAACTATGCAGTTCTTGTAGTTGGAGTTGTATATTTTAAGTTGAATTTCTTTTGTAATGTATGCGTGGTTCAGGAGTGAACTACTTTATTTAAACGGGGAGGGAGAAGAAAGAGCGAATGGAAACAAAATGTTTTTCTAAAAACTCCAGAGTAATTTGGTTGGAGAAACTGCCATTCTGCATATGTCGTATGTTATTTTCATTTGTTTAGCTATACTGTGTATATTGAGCTAATGGATAGTTTGACACACACAGAAGGCAGCCAAGATTTAAAAAAATGAGAGCTAGAACTAGTCCCTTAAATCCTAGGATAGATTATCAAAAGTGTTGAACTTTTGAAACTATGGCCATTTAGGTGCCCTTAGTCTTTTTTTGAAATCCAGGACTGTTCTTTTTTTGGAAACGAGTAGGCTGCTAAAAGTCTTCCCAAATACTACACTAAATGTGAAATACAATAGAATCAATGTTCAAATGTGCAAAGAAATCAAATGCTATTAACTCTTTAGAATGAAGTACAGGTTGACCCTCCCTAGTCCAGCACCCTCAGGACCTGACAGGTGCCAAATGAGAGAATTTGCCAAACCACAGGAGGTCAATGTTGTCTAGCAGCATTACCAATACTTCTACTGCTTACTGGGCTCTTAGAAGACAATTAGGGGTAAATTAGAGCTAAATAACACCACAGAACACTGAGAGCCAGGGCCAGTATCTGTAAACAAACTTTATGGGACCCCAGAAAACTTGTCCACACCCATGACAAGTGCACATCCAGCTAACTAAAATCATGCCGGACAACAGTTGTTGCTGGATAAGAGTGCCAGACTGGAGTGGTTCAGCCTGTAATGGCAAACAAAGTTTGATTACAAAAACAGCTAATATTTTCAAATAGCTCAAACATTATTACTGGTGTGGTTGAAATAATGCTTTGCCCCCAAAGTGTTGCAATTAGTAGAAATGAAAAGCAATATGTAATATTATCTACTGTGTTATTAAATTAGTATTTTGTGCTAGAGCTTACGCCCCCACACTGACTAGCAGCGACGAAGCAAAAGAAAGTTTCTGTGAGGACCTTGACGATCTTGTGAAAGCAACTCATCCTAGTGACAAGCTTCTCCTGTTGGGTGACTTCAATGCCAGGGTTGGCAAGGACTGTAGGACCTGGAAAGGAGTGCTGGGGCATCATGATGTTGGTAAAATGAATGCCAATGGCTGCATTCTGCTGAGCTTGTGTGCAGAAAATGACCTGACGATTACCAATACTCTCTTCAGGCAAGCCAATAAGTACAAGACCACATGGATACACCCGAGATCAAAACTATGGCTCCTGACTGACTATGTCATAAGTCACAGGCAGGACATTCGAGATGTTAAGATCACCAGGGCCATGTGAGGAACTGAGTGCTAGACTGATCATCGACTTGTCAAATCAGTCCTTATGCTGCACATCACACCATTGCACCTCAAGAAGCTCAAGGTTGTCAGACCCTCCTTCATCATCGGGAAGCTGCAACATACTGGTCATCGTGAGGAATTTGCAGCCTGCCTTGATGAAGTGCTGACATCCCATGGACTGCTGACTGGAGACCCAACACAAAAGTGGGACCAGTTCAAAACCCTGGTGACGGAGTCGGCCAAGTCAACACTAGGACTGAAAAAGAGAGTTCACCAAGACTGGTTTGATGAAAATGACGAGGCCATCATGAAGATCTTAGAGGAAAAACAGAAAGCATTTCTGCCATGGCAAAATGATTAGTCCTTAATCTCCAAATGTGATCATTTCAAACACCTTCAGAGCCGGGCACAAACAGCACTATGCAAAATGCAAGATGAGTGGTGGGAGAGTAAAGCTGGTGAAGTCCAATACTACGCTGACACCAAGAACTCCAAGATGGTCTTCAGTGCTATCAAAGCTATATATGGACCTTCAAAGCCAAGTACTACACCGCTCCTGTCTGCAGATGGCCTGACCCTTCTGAGGGAGAAGAACAGCATCAACAATAGGTGAAGAGAGCACTTCAGCAACCTTCTCAACAGACCCTCCATTGTCGACACTGTGGCCCTAGACCAGATCCCTCAGAAGCCCACAATAGACAGTCTTGACCTGCCCCCTACAATGGATGAGGTCAAAAAGGCAATGAGCCGGACCAGGTCTGGCAAAGCCCCTGGGATGGATGGTATCCCTGCTGAAATTTTCAAAGTGGCAGGACCAGTGTCACTTGAAGCCTTTCACAACATCTTGATCAGCATTTGGGAAGAAGACAACATGCCCAAAGACTTTAAGGATGCCACAATCATCTCGCTCTTCAAGAACAAGGGCAACCAAGCTGACTGTGGAAATTACCAGTGCATCTCCCTTCTCTGTACTGCTGGGACGATCTTGGCTCGAGTCATCCTCAACTGTCTGATCAACAGCATCTCAGAGAACCTACCAGAGGCACAGTGTGGTTTTCGCCCAGGCTGCAGCACCATTGACATGATCTTTGCTGTTCGTCAGGTCCAGGAAAAGTGCATAGAGCAGAACTTGGATCAGCATGCTGTCTTTATAGACCTGATGAAGGCATTTGATGCTGTCAACAGAGAAGCCCTGTGGATTATCCTGTCAAAACTTGGCTGCCCAAGAAGATTCGTTAACCTCATACTCCTGTTCCACAATGACATGCCTGGCTTTGTTCTTTCAAATGGCGAGTCCTCAGATCCATTTGAGATATCCAATGGTGTGAAGCAAGGGTGCGTGCTGGCCCTGGTGTTATTCAACTTCTTTTTCACGTGCATCCTCAGCCATGCAGTTAGGGACCTGGACCATGGAGTCTACATAAAATACAGACTTGATGGGTCACTTTTCGACCTTCATCATCTGAATGCTAAAACCAAGATGCCTAAGAGGCTCATCCTTGAAACCCTTTTTGCTGACAACTGTGCACTTATGGCACACAAGGAATCTGATTGCCAGCTCATCATCAACAAGTTTGTTGATGCCACTCCCCTGTTTGGTTTGACCATCAGCCTAGGAAAGACTGAGGTACTGTTTCAACCTGCTCCAGGATCTGCTGTTTTCCCCACTTCAATCTTTATTTAAGGAACAGAGTTAAAAACATTAGAGGAGTTCAAGTAGCTTGGCAGTGTGATAGCCAATGATGGCTCCCGTGACAAAGAAATCAGTACCAGAATCTGCCAGGCCAGCCGGGCACTGGGACGTCCAAGAGTGCGAGTGTTGAATCAGCACAATATCTGGCAGTCCACTAAACTGAAAGTGTACAAGGCTGTAGTCGTGACCAGTCTCCTATATGGCTGTGAAACCTGAACCTTGTACAGAAAACATATAAAACTGCGGGAGCACTTCCACACACGCAGCCTGAGGTCAATACTGCACATTTGATGCCAGGACAGAGTTAAGAACCTGGAAGTCCTGGATAGAGCAGGAACCACGAACATCGAAGCCATGATTCTGAAAGCCCAGCTTTGCTGGATAGGGTACGTCATACGAATGGAGGAGTCAAGAATACCTAAGCAACTCCTCTACGGTGAACTCTCCCAAGGCAAAAGGAATCAAGGTAGGCCTCTCAAGAGGTGTGAAGGCCAATATTGCTCATGCTGGTTTAAAACCAGATCAACTGGAGCAGCATGCAAAAGACCGAACAGGCTGGCATGCTCTCATAAGACACGCATATGACAACTTTGAAGAGCAGCGACACATACACCTCATTGATGCTCGTGAGAGGAAGAAAGCAACAGCAGCAGCTGCACCAACAGATCCAGGACAATTCCCTTGCCCCCACTGCGAACGCCCATGCCGTTCAAAGCTTGGACTCCTCAGCCACATGCGAGTCTACAACCGATGAGCTTGTGCAAGCTCAAGACGTCATCGTCGGACATGACGGACTACCTCTATATGTGTCAGAACTATATGAAAATATGCCTTCTATTCTGCAGGTAGGATTAGACTATCAACTTCATTTTTTAATAATCTAGTATCTGACCAAACAGCACTTAAATGCCCACATCCAGAAATGGCATCTCTTGCAGTACTGGAACGGTTACCTTCAGCCTAGTATATTTCATAACATCTTCCTAAGTCAGTGTTAGGAACTTGTTGCTCCTAGGAGAATTAGAGTAGCTGGGCAATAGTCGGGAGATTGCTGCTGAGCAAACACCAGGGACTAGCTTGCACGAAGAGAGAGCAAGCTGGGAGCTCTGAGCAAGCGAAGAAGAGAAGAGGTGCTCTGACACAAACCACACTCAGAAAAAAATACTGGAGATCATATCCCAAAATTGTTTACCCCTAGACATGTCTGAAGAAACTCCATTGAAATTGCTGGTGATCCCCTGGATTTACACTGGATTAAATGAAATTAGAATTTGACCCTTATTTCTCTAATTTCACATAGAATTAGTAGAAAATCACATGTGAGTGCTATCGTTTTGGACAAGAGAATGGCTAGAGTACAGCTTGTACGCCTCTTTAAGAAGCATCTTCAAAATTCAGCCTTATTGTATCATAAAGTAGGAAACAATATTTTGGGAGTGTATGCTTGAAAGAAAAGATTGCATCTGAGGCAAAAGCCTAAATTTTGCAAACTAGGCTATGTTTTATCCAGATACTTCTCTTCTTCCTACCTTTTCTAGCCAGATGATCCCATGACAACTAAGTCTGCATTTATGCAGACATAGCCAGTACCTAAGACACAACATAAAGAAAGTTGGTAGCCATAGATGTAGATTAAACAAATTAAGGTGGTGGGGGCTAAAAAAACAGAATCTCAACCTGACAGATATTGGTTTTATGCAGTTATGACCTAACCAAATGCATAAATGTTTAGGTATGGGATCTCTAAACTAGCCCCATGATGTTATAATGATCCTCACTGGACACACATACAGAACAAATAATATGTGCTTCCACATAAGCACATCTCCTGATTGCCTCCACCCAGCCAGTTCCTTGGAGAGAAGAATTCTTTCCTGGCATCTGTCAGCAATCCACTAGCAGTGATGATAAACCCAAACTCTTCAGGAAACCACCCTTGACTCCATCAATACCCCCAAAATCATGGTGAGGGAGGGGTTTGCAGGCCTGGGACAAGGCAAGAAAGGGTTCCAAAAGGATGGCAGTCCAGCCAATTATGTACAGTACAGCCTAGATTTGGTCCCTACCCCCCTTTAAATGTTCACTAATGTTCTTACTATCCTGAGTATTCATGCAAGAGAGAGGGATTTTCACTTTCTCTTGGAATGGCATAAACTTAAAATGAACATTTCTATCAGTGTGACACGTGGTGAGCTGCTGAAATTGTCAAAGACATCCTTTTATGGTCACTTGACTGATACCTGTAATGTCACTTGCTGCTCTCTGACATGATCCAGCACCTGTGCAGATAGTTCAGTCGTAGTAAGGCTGGACGAGAATCAGAGTGCCTGAGGCTGCTCTCTCAATAGCATCCATCCAGGTCTCTGAGATGGCCCTCTTTCCAAATGTACTGCTGAGGGCATTGTTCATTTCTCTAAAGACTTTCTGTTGTT
This sequence comes from Carettochelys insculpta, assembly GCF_033958435.1. NCBI lineage: Eukaryota > Metazoa > Chordata > Testudines > Carettochelyidae > Carettochelys > Carettochelys insculpta. The sequence continues at coordinate 49,156,643 of NC_134143.1, read as the reverse complement.
ACTTTCCTTAGCATTCCATAAGCTACTACTTTGATTTCAGATATCAGCAGTTAGCTGATTTTTGTATGAATGCAGAATATCTTCATGGGCAGAGTGAGCTGACATGTAATTTCTGTGGAGCCTCTCTATCCTGTTCTTAGTGCATCCATTTTTTTCTCACTATTTTCTGTGTGTCTGGTGGCAAGACAAAGCAAAGGGGTAAGGGCTGTGCATGTGTGCGTGTGTGTGTGTGTGTGTGTGTGTAAGAGAGAGAGAGATGAAGAGCTGGAGCTATTGTTGTGTCAATTATCTTGCAGGCTCTTTTACATTTTTTCATTTTTTGTTTTATGTAAGCATTTCTGTCCAGCAGTGGGTCTTTTTGGAGGATAAGAGCCAGATTCATTGGCACAGTAAGTTAGTCTTCTGCCACAAAGCAGATTTAAATCTCTTTGACTGAATACTTGGAGGCTCTCCCTATGTCAGTGAAGCACTGAGAGGTGTATGGATAGCATAGCAACTACTATGCCAATCCCTACCAATCCCTTCCCAGCATAGATGCCACTGTCTCATGCTATATATCACACAGAGTTGACTGACTCTAATGCACATGCGTAGTCATAGGCACTATGAAGTGTGCAGTCTCATCTAGAAATGGGATTTAGATTTCTAAGTGCCTAAATCGCTTGGCAATGAAATTGAGGCTCTCAAAACAGTCAGGCATTGTGCCATTGAGCACATCAATGCCCAAATATCTTCACAAATCTGGGTCTAAGTCACATTGTCCATATCCTGAAATTCTAATTCAGACAAACCCTGCACGGAAGTCAGTGAGTCTTGACTGATCAAGACATTCAGAGGTTAGCCTGCTGTTTTTAATACATTTTAAATATATTTTACAAGGGTATAAAGCTATTTTATAAACATTAAAACCAGCTCTGTAGTTTATGTGCCACATAAAGAAACGGGAAATATTTGCCCACAAGAGTTGCATTTTACACGTGGATTGTTGTGGGTTGTGTATTTGAAAATGTTAATTTTCTTCACAGCTGGGCTACAGAAGGAGACAGGATGGAGAGTGTGTCAGAGTCTATCTACACAGCATTGTGAAGCAAGCCTCCCAGTCCAGCTGGCAGACTCAAGTTAGTAGGGCTCTCATTAGTGCTCCAAAAATAACTGTAGATACAACTTTGAACCAACTCCCTTTCTAAGCTTTAGAGCCCAAGCTCTGGCCCAAGATTCAACTTTAAAGCACAGTTATTTTTAGAGCTACTCCAGGTCTATCTGTTCAGACTGGGAGGGCTCCCTCCATCATGCTGTGTAGACATGACCTCAGTGCCCAGGGCCAAGGAAGCGTTTGCTGAGAAGATTTCAACAGCCATTTGTCCCTGCCTACTTGAGAGAACTAGTGTATAATAAAAGTTCACAGGTTGCATTCATGTTAGTCCCAGTATATTGGAGAGTGATGGTGGCTGATAGAATATCTTTATTGGACGTACTTCTGTTGGTGAAAGAGAAAAGCTTTCAAGCTACACAGAGATCTTCTACAGGCTTGTTTGTACAATAGAAGAACGCATACTTCAAACCATAGATTGTGAACATGGACGTGTCCATTCCAGTCATTCAGATAGCCAGCTTTTTTTTTTTGGGCAACTTTTTATGTAAGTGGAACAGCTGAAGTCATCTAGAAATCTAATTCGTTGTTGTCCTATTCCAAGTGGAATTATGAGGTTGGTGACACGCATTACATGTAGCTGGGGAATGAATGCTGTTTGTGATGTTTGCTTTGTGTGTGTGATTAGTCAAAGGTAGTCAACAGCAGTAATCATCTCCCGAAGCCCAGTATGTTTCGTCAGCTCAATCTTGTTGTGTCTCTGCTATCAATCCAGTTGCTATTGATCCAACTCCACAAGATACTTCTCTGTACCCTTCTTTTTCCTGCAAGTTGAACAAGGAAATATTCTTGCACTAAAGTTTTCTTGGAGTATTTTAGTTGCCTAACAACTTTTTATTTTCTGTCACTTGAACTGCTCTTTATAGACCATTTGTACTTGAGACTTTAGTGGCTAAGTAGATTTCACACATTTATCACATCGTTCTGCATGTCCTTCTGCTCTGTCAGTGATGCCGTGTGTGTTCGTATCTTCCACAAGCTGATTTCCACCAGAAGCCTTCTTTTAAAATGCTTTCTGACTTTTCAAAGAAAAATATTTTATGTGAAAACATACGACGTAGTTTATACTGTGTGTAAGATTGAAAATCACATGTGATTCTATCAGGTCACTTTGCTGTATTCAGTATTTTAGGTGAGAGTCTGTGTTTTAAGCCACCCTTTTTCCCTTCCAGTCCTAGGCTGATGTAGGAGCTCCCAGCTTAATTTATGCAGCCCTAAGGACCTGTTGAAGTTACAGCAACCTCCACTGACTGCCCTAGGGACTGCACTGCTGCTGTTTTCTCCCCTCATATACACCCTCTGCAGGAGCTTGGCAGAATGGGCGATCCTAGGGAGGCACTCTTATGGCTGTCTTCTGTAGCGCCTTCACCAAAGGAATCCTCCCATGGCTCCAATCAGGGCACTGAGGGCACTTCCTGGTGCTCATACCTGTCTACACAGCATAAAGAGGCCCACGAAAGGTGACGATCTCAATCTTAGGCTCTTCATATAGTTTACTGTTCAAAATTAGAGATGATGATCTCAAGCTCAATGCTTTTGAGATTTGAGGAAGTTCAGCTCTGGATCCAAATATTGTGATTGAAGCCCATCTATGTTCAAGACACATTTTTAACATAACTACCCAATTTTAAGGAAAACATAATTACTTATAGTCTTAATCTACATTTCTTCCAGAAAAAACCTAGGTGAAGATACTCCTATCACAGTCAAAAGAATAATTAACCTCAAACTTCATAGTAAATTTATTACATTTTTGGACAGTGGCTGTAAACATGATTTATATACAATTCTTTCACTGAATGAAAAAAATCATTGTGCTAAATGTCTGTGGATAGTAATCTTCATTGCCTCATCAAGACAACCAATACAATACAATCTATTGACTAATAAGTTTGATATCACACATCAACTGTAGTGACTGGAAAAAATATGAACAGAAAAGAACAAGAATAGCTCTAAAAGGGCCTTATTTGAAATTATGCAATTGAAAGGATCAATAATTCTGGAACAAAGGTTTGTCAACACTTGCAAAGAAGCAAACTGTAGGGCATCAAGTGTTTGCAATGTGTCTGGCGCCTTCACCAAATATTTGAAAGCTGATTCTGGTCCATATAAATTAATTGACATGATTTAATTTATCTTTGTTGGATAGTTAGCATAAATGTTTTTAAGCCAATCCTCCAATTTTTCTTCCAGTCTTCCATATTAGCTCAGCATAAAAGCACTCTAGCTAAGAAGAGGTTGATAAGTGCTTAATTGGGAGGCATGGCTTGAGAGCAATAAGAGACATCTTCCAAGAACCCTTGCCCACTGCCCCTACAGTAATCTGAGCACTTGCCAGGCCCCAAATGGTAGTGCTTCAAAAATTTAATTTTGAGACCCTACCTTTAGCTGAATTTGCTTCTGCTTTTGCTTTAAAACTGAAACTAGCTGGGATTACTTTAAATACATGTGAGATTCGATTAAAAAACTTGCTTCAGTCTTCAAAAATAAGACATACTGCCTTCTCTCGATACAGCCTAATGTTTTAGATTGAGTTTCATGCTCTTGCTTTGCTTTCATAATAAAATTGTCAAATCTTGAATGTTGTGAGCACTGCAAGGGATTTCAACAAAATTCACCACTTTTTCTTTCTTTCAGATAGTCTGTGCCTTCTGGGTTCAGATGAACTTGACAATCAGTAAAAGTCAGTGAGAACCAAAAAAAGCTATGCAGGCTGAGGAACATCATGTGAAATAAAACCGATAAGCTGTACACAGCTGTAGTCAGAGCCAAAACTCAGATCACATCAAAGCAGCATGTTATGCTATTATTATTATACAGAGGTTTCAGCCTTCAATAAAATTCTCTTTATTTTGAATTCATGGCTCACTACATACCTAGAAAAGAATGACAACAGCCTAAAAAACAATATAGATAGCCATTTTGTGTGTTAGTCCTTGAAGACATATATACCTGTCAAGAAACATTTACATAATTAAGCAAAATTATAGTATTTACAAAGATAACTCTCTAAGGCACTCTGCAGGAAGATGTCTTTCACACAGGAGGAAGACAGAAGATTTCAGATAGCTTTAAGCTAAAATACCTTTTACAAGCAATCAAGACAATCTTATTGATGTATCCAAAACAAAGGTAAGGAGTGTACTAGACCTTGACAATGACCATGTTTAACTTTTCTCAGTAGACGCAGTAAGTAATTGCTCCGAGATGGTCTGTTTCAGGGTGCTAAATTCTGAACAGAAGACATACGCTTCTGTGGCAGGTCCAGGCAATTTTCAGGCAAATAAGGTCCTGTAGCAGATCACTGGGAGCATGAGTCAGGATAAGTTGCATTGCTAGCAATTTAGAAATCCCAGCCAGAAAGCTAATTAGACATCCTAGGGATGTGGTGTAGGTATTCAGAAACAAAGTCAGATTTTTGTAAGAGAATAGCTTATGGCATGTCACTTAATTCTGGGTGTTAAGAAATATACCTACCTAAATTGATTGTATTTAAAATATTATTTTAAGATCATATTTTGTCTCCAGTAAAGCAATAACTGTGAGATTTTTATTTAACTAAAATTCCTGTAAGGATGCATTTTTATGAGGATCATCCCAGAACAAAACTGTTAAAGCAGGGATGCCGTTTCATATTTTGGTAAGGGGTGGGGGTGTGACCTGTGCATGCTGCAAGAGGGCAAAGAGTCAGAGCATGGGATGCAGACTGAGGATTGCAGGTTCACAAGTGTTAATGAGCATGCTCAATAGAGGAAACAGTCACTGTTAGGATTCCTGGGCTGTATCTCAGCGCTGGGAGGAGGATGGGGTCTAGAGCAGGGGTGGCCAACCAGTTAGAGATGAAGAGCCAAGACAGCAGTGGATAGAATGCAAAGAGCCACACGTTATTTATCTATATTTTCCGTATCTATAGATGGATATATAAATATAAATATCTATAAATATTTTATAGATATATAAAACAAATATATAATGTGTTTCAATACCTGCCCCCTCCCACAGAACCAGGTACCCCCAGCATCTCCCCCCCGCTCTAATTTGATGATGATGACTCACCAGAGTGGCCACTGGAGCAGCCACAACTGCTACCACATGCATGGAGCAGGTGGATGGGCATTCCCAGCACGCGCTTCTGAGGAGGAGCCATTTTTAAAGGCTCATCTTTTGGCAAACAGATGCTAGGGACACCATCCTCACCCACCATAGCTAGTAAGCATTGATGGACCTATCCCTCATGAACTTAGTTCATTCTTATGACAAATAATCATAAAGAGGCAGACATTGTACCAATGGATTAACACTAGCTGATTTTCTGAAACTGTGGTTGATAGGTGAAACATAGCCTGTTTCAGCAGACCTAATACTTGGCTAGTCCACATTGGCCAGACAGGATGCATGCAGCATGGGTGGGGCATTCACACACCAGGTAGGGGAGACAAGAAGCAGTTTAGGAGATGAAAGGAGGAAGAGGAGGTGAGCCTCCCTCCACAGCTCTGGGCCTTTGCCCCTCTGTTGCTCCTGTCCAAGGAGCAGAGAGATCTGTGAGGAAGGAGAAATTGCCCAGGAGCTGACACCATTTCAAGAGGGGGCAGCCTCTACTGGGAGGAAACAGCCATGAACTTCTGGTTTCTGCCACCACTGCTGCTAATAACCTGTCTGCTTCTTTTGTGATCTCGGGGTGATTTCAGCCAGTCCTCACTGGGAGCCTTCTGGCCTTCAGTGGCTGGGAGGTGGATAGTCATGCATAGTGGTTGGTGCAGAAGTAAAGCCAAGTGACTGGAGCGGGATGTGGTAGCCAGGAATCAGAGACAAGTATCAGGACCACATTAGCTGGAGCGTGAGGCAAGGCAGAGGTAAGGCTGAGGTCAAGGTGGGAGCACAGCTAATCAAAAGGAGACTGAGGGGGGGATATGATTGCTCTATGTAAATACATCAGAGGAATAAATACCAGCAAGAGAGAAGAGTTATTTAAGCACCAAGGTAGACACAAGGACAAATTAATATCAACTAGCCATTAACAAGTATAGGCTTGAAATTAGACATGGGTATCAAACCTCAAAGGAGTAAAATTTTAGAACTGATTTCCAGGGTGAACAGTGGGGCCCACTTCATGGCTGAGCTTGGTAAGTTTATGGATGGGATTAATTTTGAGCCTGGCTACATGCTTTTACAGGCAATCTGTGACTGCTGGCAGCAAGTATCTCCAATGGCTGGTGATGGAACACGTGATAGGAGCACTCTGAGTTACTACAGAGAATTTCTTTGCCTAGATGTCCAGCTACTGAGTCCTGCCCACGTGCTCATTGTCAAACTTATTGCCATATGTGGAGTCAGGGAAGAATTTTCTGCTGGGTCAGATTGACTGAGACCCTGGTGGTCTTTGCCTTCCTCTGCAGCCTCAAGCATGCCTCACTTGCAGGTTTAGTGGAGGGTAATGGGTTCTCTGTAACCTGAAGTCTTTAAATCATGATTTGAGGACTTCAGTAACTCAACAAAAGGTTAGGAGTTTATTACAGTAATGGGTGATGAGGTTTTGTGGCCTGCAATGTACAGGAGGTCAGATGAAATAATCATAAAGGTCCCTTCTGGTCTTAGTCTATGAGTCTAAAAGAAGTTTCCAAGAAAAGCTGAGCAATTTCACATGCAGTAGAAACAGTGCAGCACAGAATGAAGTATGACATCTTTGTTAAGAAGTCAACGGCAGAATTACCAAGCATCCCTGGGAGCTTGACAGTACTGCAATGAAGCTTATTGACAAAATAGACAATGGCTGTGGCAGCCTTAGCAAAAGCTGGAAAAGAGGCAAGCTTTTGGTTGTGAGTTCTTGGTATTAGCATAGAGATTGCAGGACCATATGTAATCCTTGGGTCTTCAGAGTTCACTGTCCTAACCTGAATGGAGACCCCAAATTGTCCCACTAGTAGACTTGATTTTCCTGGAACAAGGATGCTCAAGCCAGTGCCTTGCCAGTAAGCAGGCTCATAATCAGTCACACCTGAGCTTTGTCAAAGAAGCACAGCTACAGGGAGCCAGCCCTGATTTAGGAATCCACAAAATTTATCATAATTGCAATTGTAATTAGACAGAGGATCTTGGGATTACAGTGAGCCAAAGCCAAAGATCATGAGGTTTGAATTTACGAGACTGCATTTTGTACCTGCTGGGCATGTCAAGTCTCTAGGGTCCCCACTATGTGTGTGTGGGAGAGGGAGAGGGAGAGTGAGCATGAGTGATACTTGCCTTTGTAGGATCCCATACTCACTTTTGAAGCTCTAGTTCTCTTATTCTTTGTGTTTGGGGCTGCTCAGTCTGCCAGTGACTGGGATGTGGACATTCGTGCACTGTGGTTAGAGGAGGAGTCTTTAATGAGGAATTGGAGCCAAGGCTCTGCTGGAGACTGTGCTTCCTGGCACTGGGAAAGCTGTGTAGTAGGGTCCTGCAGGAGGCTCCCTTACTGCCTCTTTGCAGCAGCTACTGCTGAGCAGTGAGTCGTCTAAGACTGAGTACCTTCTGGAACACACAGGATATAAATAACCAACCCCTCTCATTTTAGTGCATGTGGTGGGTCGTTGCTTCTGCTTGTTCTGGCCATTGGCTGTTCTAGTGATTCAGTTCCAGAAAGTTCCTCTTTCTCCTTCCTCGTAACACAAATGATCAGGGACCCTTGGAGGAGCTGCATTATCTTTTTCTCTTGCAAGACAAACTGAACTGTGCTAGGCTCTTTCTTCTTCTCCTTTCTCCCTCACAAAACTGAGCAGGCTTAGTTTGCACGCTACCTCCTCTGTTATCCAAACACTACCATGCACACTTCCCACGACATGCCAATTTTGCTCCTCCCTCCACAGGCCTCTGCTTCATGGAGAGTGAGAAAAGAGCCAAGAGCTGAGACCTGCCTGTGGAGAAGGAGCAGCTGAAGCCTTTCTGGTGCAGACAACAGTCAGGTCAGGATAGGCTATCTCAAATTTGGGGGGTGGGGCCTAGCAAGAGCTTCCCCTCTCTCTCCAAATACCTCAGTGCAGCAGCCTACAAGAGGCTGAGTCAGGAATCCCCTCCTTAAATCCTATCAGTCCCTGCACAGACTGAGCCATGGTTCTCTATCCTGCCTACCCCCAGCAATTCCCCTACACTGCCAGATTCTAAACCTAGTTGAATTGGCTCAACAAGAGAGGAAACATTCTTGAAAAAGAACAGTTTTGTGGTTTACAATAATACCGTAGTCCCTCAAAGGGGTTGACCTCTTCCCCTCTATGCCTGTGGGCGGCCAATCTGCTTCACTACATCACTGCCAGTCACCAAACTTGGGGAATTAGCTAGGTGACCGGAGACATGAGCATGGGGTTCTGATTGGGGCTACACAATCAACACAGTCAAGGACTCCCAGGCCCTGGCTCAGGACAGGGCAGCAAAGGAGTCTAGGACTCAGGCCTGCACTCAGGCAGAGTTGTAGAAAGTGAATTAGCTCAGGCTTTGTTTCAGAGCAGGGCAACAGAGAGTCAACCAGCTCAGGTCTCTGTTCCAGTAGCCCAAGGGAGAGGGCCACTGCCACTCACCAGTTGGGTGGCAGGAGAGACACAGGTCCACCCTCTCCACTGCATCCCAGTCCAGGGCCCAAGCAGTGGCAGTCAGCTGGAATCCAGCTTTGCAACATGTTGACTTGCTCTCTCTCAGTGTTACAGCCAAACAGGTTCTACCATCCCTGGGCCACTTCCACGCTTACCCTACCAGACCGGTATGCTGGCCAGTGGGGGCCTCCATTGCTACTAGCTTCTCTTCCTGGGTCAGGTTAGCCATAGGTCCCAGAAGTCCAGGCCAGTTCTCAGCATCCTCTGGGGTCAAGCCAATCAGAGATCAGGTGGTCTGGGCCACTTCTCTGCCTCTTTATAGGTCCACTGTCACCTCCTGGTGTGGGAGTTCAGGGGAAGCATCTGTCCCCTCCAGTGGCTGGGTTTAACTGAGGTCTCAGTTTCATCCTTCCGGTCCCACCCCTGCATTTCCAGGAGGTGGGGTGAGAGTGGTGTGCCTGGAGATGCATTCCACCCCATCTTGGTCTATAGGTGGCCAGCCCACCTCGCTACAATTACCCATTGTGTATGGTATGAAACCTTTCCATTCTTTGGTAGCTTGTCACCTTTTGGTGGCTGATGTCACACACTGGAAGGTTGCAAGGTTGAGCATTATGAGGATACTGCTAACAAGGAGAGCCAGTGGGAGACATCATGAGCAAAACCCAGCAATCCATTACCAAACTGGAGATGGCGGCGGGGGAGAAACAGCTGTGAAATTCTTTTCCATGAATGTCGTCTGAACTCTATTCAGTCTTTTGAGGAAAAATATAATAGCCTTTTTTTTTTCTAAACTGCAGAATGAAAAATACTTGGATGAGCTTTATAATGTATTACAGAGTTCATGGACTTAATTTCTATGAACAGCAAGACCACAAGCTGGCATATTGTCCCAAAGCAATATATTAAAATGCTGAAAATCTACAGTACCAAAAATGGATATTTTTTAAATGTGAAGTAAATTCTCAAAGCTTCCCAATGAAAAGTGAATTTATTTTCATGGAAAATGACTCAGTAAATTACAGAGGAACCCTTAAAAATTAGTTGTGACATGGTTAAAAGTCTTAATTATATAATGGAACGGGATGTGTATTGACTTTTCGGGAATACATATGCTGGTAAAAAAAAAAAAAATCAACCAGTCTAGTGAATATTAACCCCCATATCTGCAGTTCCCTAGAATCAGCACTTCCTTCTCTGTTATGAGTGGTATCATCTTTAAATTTTGTAAGGCCAGTCTAAAAGAAAAAAAAAATGCTGGCAATATTTGGATTGAAGGAGATGTACTATAAAATAGTGGCTTTCATTAAGATGAGTCACAGTAAAAGAAACAAAAAGGCACTTTGATATAACAGAAAGCAGTAGATTAACTGCACAATGTTTCCTTTTTTTAAAATTCTGAGCATCTCATATTTGTATTGTGCTTGTTCACGATACCAGCAATAAAAATAACGTTTAGCTGCTAAGTGAGCAAGTGTACCAAAAAGTGTCTCCCTAGCACACCAAAGTTGTTTGTTAGCAGCCAGCTATTTGGTAGGAGAAGGTAAGATTTTCTGATTTTATTTTCAGGAATTAAAATTTAAGACTTGGTTCTTGATTTTTTTTTTAATTTCTTATCAAAATTCTTATCTCTTGTTGTTGGAAGCACACAAAAGAAGCAGCCCATGTAGCTTTCCAATGACTGTTTGTTTATAGAACCTCTCTTCCTTCTCTCAGATTTGTGCTGTAACTTTTCTATTTCAGAATTAAATACACACTGTATAATCAAGGAAAAAAGACTATGGCAAATGTGCAAGTAAGCTAATATCAATAAGAAGGGGTGGTGGAGAAATCTGTTACTGTTGTACAAATGCTAGAGCAATTTAATCTTGATCTCTGCTAGTTAGTAAGCTGTGTATGAGATTGTATAAAGCAGACACATCCAGGAAATAATGCCTGTCCAGTGTAGCCAGATGGAATGGGTGTCTCCTGACATAGCATTTATTTTAATAAATGTTCAATTAAAACTACTGCTGTAATTCAAGCATCGTCCAGAAGTAGACTGGGAATTAATATGGTTGCTGATAGAAATAAACATTTAGGTAATTTTATACCAGTCATAAATGATAGTTATAGAAATAAATATTCAACATGTTTTCTAGGTTTATATCTCCTGTGAACCTGAGGGAGTATTTAGTAATTTATATCTCTTATTTTTGCCCTAAAATAGTGGCTTCTGAGTCTCTTCTGTATCCCTGCGTGTTCTCAGTATCCATACCGGGGGTCAATAATATTTCTGAGCCAGTGTTCTGAAATTCAACCTTTTGACTTATATGTATAGTCCACATGCCAGGGATACTAATAGTCCTCCTTAGAACAGCTTCATTAATAAATAAATTAAGATGCAGAGCTTTACAGTTTAGGTGGTGTTTGGTAGCATTAGCTGGTCTCTTGTTAATCCACAGGTGGCATGACTTTGAGCAAAGTCCCATCTGCATGGGGAGGAGGGGAGGGGCGGGGCTGCGCTCTGTCCTCATGTGCCCATGCAAATTGGCTCATGTGCTGCTCCTGACACGTGTCGGGGGTTGCTGACCCCGATCTACAACATGTACCTACTCTGTGTGTGTTTGTATATACAAAGAAATAGAGAGAGGCCTTACACTAGCACAAAGATTTTATATCTACAAGACAACCATGACTTATATTCTATTTAATATACAGTTTATATTTAGTTCTAATTGCGGACAAAATAGGGGAGGATGAGGAATCCGCTTTAGGCCCTGATCCAGCAAATCCCTTGAACACTAACATTAGGAATACGAACAAGGGTACTCTTAAAAGTCTGCAGATGATATGAAGCTGAGGGAGGTCATAGGTGCTTTGAGGGATAGAATTAAAATCCACAATTATTTGGACAAACTTGAGAAATGGTCATAAGTAAATAGAATGAAATTGAATAAGGAAAAATGAAAAGTGTTCCTTCCTAAGTGCAGTAATCAGTTACAGACATACAACATGCAAAATGATGGACTGGAAGGAGTACTTTGGAAAGGGATCTGGGGTTTACAGTGGACCGCAAGCTAAATCTACAGGGTAACGCTTGCAAAATAAAAGATATACTAACCATCATTCTAGCCCAGGAGTGAGCAATAATTTTTGATGGGATGGGGGCACTCAAAGAATTTGGAAAGTGATGAAGGGCCACACTCTTCCATGATATTAATGGAAGAGGTGCAGGGTCTGGGATGGAGGTTGGATGCAGAAGGGAGTAGGGAGGGAGAGGATTGGGGTGCAGATGAGGGTGTGGAGTATGGAAGGGAGGTTGAGTGAAGGAGATGGTTGTGACCTGGGGCAGGGAACTGGGGTGCAGCATCTGAGAGGGGATGTGCGTGAAGGGGGAGGGGCAGAGGTTTAGGGTTATGTAGGGAGGCAGAATTCTGGCTGCGGGGAGGGAGGGTCTGGGATGCCAAAGGCAGGCTCTGGCTGAGAGACTTACCTGGGCAACTCCTAACCAGCAGCCCTGCAGCGGGTTCTCTGCCTGCTGCAGCACAAGACTGCTCAGAACTGCTGCCTGTACTGGGCAGCTCTCTGCTCCAGATGCCGAGGGCAAGGAGAGGCATTGTGGGCTGCTCCTGCCCACAGCAAACTCTCTATGCTCCTATTGGCTGGAAACCAATGAAAAGGAACTGAGTGTTTTGTAAGGGGGCGGGAGCAGTACACAGCCAGCCTCAGCCTTCCCAGGGCCTTCCCTCCTCCTGTGCCCCTTCCCCACAGCAGACAGACACATGTGCATCATGATGTCATTCTGTCACCTGGCAGGAAAGTTTAGAGGGAGAGAGAGAAGGTTGTTGGAAGGAAGAGGGAGAAAAATAGTTTTCCTTAACCTGTGATGAGAGGACAAAAAGGAATTGCAGCAAGGGAGATTGAGGCTGAACATTAGGAAGAACTTCCTAATTATCAGGATGGTTAAGCACTGGAATAAATTACCTAGGGAGGTTGTGGAATCGCTGTCGTTGGGGATTTAAAGAACAGGTTAGGAAAAATTCTGTTGGGGATGGTCTGGATAATACTCAGTCTTGCTGTGAGTACAGCAGATTGAACTGGATGACTTCTCAAGCTCCCTTCCAGCCCTACAAATCTATGAATATCACAAGGGGATCAGTGCAACTACTCAAGATTAAAGTTATGCATGTGTTCAAGTCTTGTTTTAGATCATGGTCATAATACATGCTTAATTTTGGCCACATATTCAAAGGCAAGAATTTGTGTTCATTACAAATTGTAGTCATTATTTTCTGAGTTTGATTGCCCAGCCCATGAGGACACATTGTAGGTTTTAAACAAAACCTTTTCTGCCTTAATTATACATCTACATATCCTCTGCTTTTAGACCCAAATCCACATATAGCATAAGTAGGTGGGAATTCCATTGACATCATTGACATAAATGTAAGTTGGATGGGTTTATGTCTGAGATGAATCATCTGACACTTATTAGCAGGCTGTTGAGATGTGAGTGGTGAAAAGGTTAAATTCACGATTTATTCTCAGAATGATATACTCAGTGTTTGGCAAAATAACACATACACTTTTTTAAAATGAAGTTTACTTACCTCAGTTAGAAGTACTTGATTACTGAAGAAATTTTCCCTATGAATTGACTTGCCCTTGTTTGAGTTTACTTTCCATGAACAACAGTTATACTCACATGAATGCTCCTAAAAAAATTAATTTTAACATTCATACTTAATTAGTTTGTGGGTAGCAAATTTTACATTTACACATATGTATATTTATCCTGGAAATGTTATGTTTTAAATTGTGTCTTTTATATGCTATCTTTTAAATTGCATATTGAGGACACTGCTTGACACACCAGGGAGACAAGATTCCCCAAGCCCCAGACCAGAGCTCTGAGACAGAGGTAGTTAAACTAAGCAGACAAGAGTCTGACTGCTAGGATGGTGCACAAACATACAATTGCACTATGAGAACAACAACAAATAATCCATTTAAGCTGTAATCAATCAATAAATCCTAAAACAGCTGGGCATTTCAAGGAATGAGGCTTTGGGAAAGTCCAGAAAGAAGTTTTAATAGTTTCTAACATTTCCTAATTTTGCTTATCCAAATCATTGACCAAACCATTGAAGTGGTTAAACAAAAAAGTTAAACAAAAATCAGGGCTGGAGGGGGAAGAATTCAAAAAACACATTTCTTTTAGGCACTTTTAAGGAGATAATGACTCTCTGGGCCAAGTACAGCAGAAACTTATGCGTATTATTATGCACTGGAATAATGACACTGTTTATGTGCCAAAAGGTACATGTGTATCTGTCCAGAAAATTAGACACAAATAATTTTCCCTAGCTCTAATAAATAATATTTGTTACAACAGTTTTGCAAAAATAGTTTACTTCATACAACATATATTTATAAAATGCACTTAAACATTGTTGAGCCAAGTACTACATGTGATAAAACTTTGATAATTTATTGTTAAGATATTATTACTTTTGTGTGCTCCTCTGTGTGCGTGTCAAATGGCTACAGTTCTGTTTTTATTTTCATGGTACTGTAATAGTGTTTGTTAAATATGTTTGCAGAATTTGTTGTTGCATTGTGTCTTTATAAGTTTCTCTAAATTTGGTGCTCTGAAATAAGACATTATAGTTAAATTACATTATACAAAGTATTACATCATTCTGTTGTTGCTCCTGCCACTTTCATTGCATTGTTTTGCTTCCAAATTGAGCCTCATATATGTACCTTAAAAATGTGTAGTCTTTTCTTTTAAAAAGTGTAGGTAATTTAGTACTAGAAAGTTAATTCAAGAGACCTTTAACCTTTAAATTGTCACATGACTATTGATTTTCAATATTGTAAGGTTCTGTGCCCCCCTAAGCATGTAGTTCAGCAGATTCAGAACAGTTTTTTCCCTTATCAGTTCAGTCCCTGAGTACTTGTGCATTAAGACAACAAATATCCACAGTTAACGGTGTGTCACATGGCAGTTCAGTGGACGTGCCAATTTTCTAATGAAGTTGGGCTGTTGGCAAACACACCAGTCATCATATATTGAAAGAGGTCTTCTTTTGTGTATTTCCAACACACTTGAGTGCTTCTAAGGATACCAGTTACATAATTGTCTGAGGGCCAAGTGAGGGGTGAAAACACATCCATCCAGTGCCAGTACAGAAACAAGTGAAAACAGTGGAATTGAAAGCAATGTGGCACTAGGTTTTGTTAAGCTTTAATAGATACTATATGAATTTGTCAGTTGTGCTGAATAGACACAATATTATGAATATGTGGTATACATTAATGTAGCATCTCAGGACTAATGTTGTTTTCAGGGGAAAAAAATACTGTTAATAGTTAAATGCTCCTTTCAAGTTGTAGTTTAGTGATTATTTAGTTTATTCTAAACCATTTTAAAAGATGCAAAGTAAGAAGGAAATACTGGTAATGCGGCAACACATTCCTAAGGCATAATATGGTATGTGACTGGATTACTCTTTAATACAAGGATGTGTTCCTTTTAACACCTTGCTTCCTTGTAATCAATTAGTTAAATCAACTGAGGTATTGAGATTTCAGTCACTAATGTGCAGCAGACTTCATAAATAACTTAGCAAACTAACCTGTACAGTTTGAATAAAGATATGCTTTAATCCTCCCACCCAAAAAGGACTTAAATTGCGGGAGGAGAAGATTGCATTGATTAATTAAAGTGTTACCTCAAGAGAAGAAAAATGTGATTGGTTTGAACACCAGTGGTACCAGTTTGGTACATCTGATTAAAAAATAAAATAAAATAAAAAAACAATTGAAGGGTCTGAAATAGATGTTTAAAACAAACAAACAAACAAACAGTGGTGAGTTATTTAGCCAAACAAGCCTGATTCAGTTCAGGTAAGTAGTTTAAAATCAGACATGTCTCATACTGGACTTTTTTACTGGCATGGTGAAATATATAATGAAATTCAACAAGGAAAGTGGAAAAACAGCCAAATTGGTGCAGCAAAGTGGTTAATAGGATCATTAGCCTACTCGCTGTATTTTTTTGGACATTGTGTTCCTGTACCATAGTACTCCAGAGCAGATTGCAGGAACAGGCTGACAGTTACTAGCTAACTCAGCAGTGCTGGGTGCAAACTGCCATCTTCCTGTGGATTTACAGCTGCCACTTCTGCTACTTCAATTAGTTCTATAGCACACAGATGTTGCTTAAATGTTGCTGCTAATGATACTGCAATAAGCGTAAGATTCATGCCATATTTTGAGGCACGTAAATTTCTCAAGTGGCACAATTAAAGTGGAAATATTAGGTGGGGAGAACTTGGCAGTCTCTAGAACTTGGAAAGCGCACCCGCTATGCAATAATGGGTCAAAAATTCATTCAAGTTTTACTGCTGTTCAGAGTTTTAAAAGACTTTTCACAGTTGAATGCAAAGTAGTAAAAACCAGAGTATTAGGAAATGAGAATGCTGTTCTGTTATTCAGACATGACTTTTATTTTTAAATTGAAATCACATGGTTACCTTCACCACTGTTATGGCATGTTGAATGTCCACACTTGAAAGATGTATTTGTGTGTTTAAAAAAACAAAACAAAACTTTTTAAGCTGTTATGAGTTAATTGCTCGGATTTTATGAAAGTTAGACATGTCAGTTGCGTTAGTAAAAAAAATTGTTTCCCAAATCATACACACAGACAGCATCAATCATTTCAGACGCCAGATGTAGCCTCCGAACTGTAGCCTGACAACAAATCTCATGTTTGTGCAGCTACCAGGCAGTTATTCTTTCCATTATATCTCTCAATGACAGATCTCCAAACCCAGGGCTGTAAAAATTAGAGTTTGGGTTTATACAGTTGTGTCAAGTCTTTAAATAAATAAATAAATAAATAAATAAATAAGAAAACTTATCATAGCTGCAGTGTTTATGAGCTTGTCAAAGTACATGTACATAATTTTCATCAAAATTTCTTTTACCTGATTTTCAATCCTCCAGGATTAGATTTATCAACAGCTCATTCCAGGTAAAGCTCTGTGCCTGTTTCCAAGTGGCTTTTCCATGTAGAAGCAGTACTTTCGAAAAGAAAGGACACTTGTGACTGTGTTTGTGAAAAATGTATAATTTTTTTCTTCCTCTCAAATGCTTAGCTCTTGGTTGAATCATTTAGTTTTAATTTGCTGGTATTTGGGATAATATGATTCTCTAACATACATTTGGATGGGAAAGTCCTACTGGCAGAAATACTAAGTCATGAGTGAACATAAAGAAAGGTCATTGGTAATGCAAACTATTAGTTTCACTGAATGCTTAATCATATGTATATGACAAGGAGTGGGAGATCAACTTTTATTATAAAACATCTAAAGTATTTGGTATTTAAATTTCAAAATTAAATTATTAGAATGACAATCTGACCATAAAACAGCAAAGTACCATGTACTCAAGCATCAATATCTGGTAGCTGAATTACTTATTTTCTACCAAAGTGCCACAACATTTTCATTGTTCTGTATTGCTCCATATTTCTGCTGTTTGGATTATTTAACAGCAAATCTTACAGATGTCAGTTTTGTCTTGTTCTAAGGCAACAAGGACAATAAGTTCCAGCTGACCTCAGTACAATGAATCTTGCAAGAGCACAATATGTATTTTATACCAGCAGTGAAAAGCTTACATGTATTTGAGAGAGAGAGGAATGTCACTGTAGCATTTTTTGTTGACACTGCACTATCTGTGAGTGTAAGAAGCCCAGAACCTGGCAAACTAGGGTGCAAGCAGCAAGATGTTCACATTGAATACAAGAACTTGTCTGTCTGTGTCTCTTTTCTAGTCTAGCATTATGATGTCAGATTCTCAAGCTAATGAAACATTATCATAATAGGAAGTGGCACAAGGAAAAATATAAAGCAATGTCTAACATTCAGGCAGGCTAAAGACATATGGAATTTGAAACCAGTTTCAAAAATGGGTTCTATTTTTCCTAAGTATGTTGTCTTCCATAATGCTTAAGATACTGTTTGTATATATTGTTCTTGTACTAAATATTGCTATGCTGTGCTACAATATATTTTATTCGTATACAGTTCCTTACTTGGCCAGCTATAGAAGATTAATGTCTTGGTCCAAATAATTATTTCTGCAGTGATTTATACACCTAAATAATTATAATCTGTAGGAAATAAGTTGATCTGAAAGCATAACACTTTGGTATGTGGTTTTTGGCTATATTATTCCCATTTTTAGAGCAAGGTATTCTGGGCATATTGATATGAAGTGCCCAATGTATTCAAAAAACAGGAGGCTTCACAATAATATCAAATATGTGTTACTTAAAATTCTCAAACTAATATTTCTGTGCCATTTGTCAGCATGTGAGCTGTTCGTAAATTGTACTGGATATCACCTTTCCACTAGGTATGGAAAAGGCTGTTTTTTAAAAAATCTCCTATGTTTGTAGAAGTATATGGAGGAAAAATAATAATTACCTACAGTTTCAGGTAAGTAAATAAGAAATAAAATTCAGAAGTATGTGACTCTTGACAGTCTATCAGTGTCTGACCCATGTGAGAGAGCCTGAGGCAACTCCAGATACATCAGTGCATCTTCCTGTAGAACTTACCAAAGAGACAGACCCCATTATTGGAAGAATATCTGTTCCAACTGAGTGTATAAGCCATGATCTTTCTTCAAGTGACACAAAGAGAAGAAAGAAAAGGGGATATGTTGTCCTGTTCCAAAGCACCAATACATTTCTCATGATTTAGTATACGGATATGACAAACAACATATTTACAGAAAAAAACTTGACTTTTTAAAAGAAAATTAAAATAACAGATTTGGCAAGATGTTTCAGGTAAGTAGATGTGAAATTTATGAAACGCTTTTTATGAGCTATGAGGATTTATACTGATTTCTTGATCCAGCCATCAAAGATCAGGTGTGTTGACTAGAACAGTGGGATTCCCCCTGCTCTAGGGTCCCAGGATTACCTGTCTTTCGCACAATACTTCCCATTGTCGTATACTTAAATCCTCTTCCTGCTTCCATTGAACTCAAAAGCAAAACACCTCCTGAGTTCAAAGTGGTAGGATCAAGCCCACATTCATAGCGATGTGGACATTTTAGTAACTGTGCTATTTCACATAAATGGGACCCTAAGGATAGCCTCTGTGCATGTTCCCAAAAGCTTCTGCTTTCCCTAATGGTAGGTTTTCAGCACAGTATACTGTGTGTACTGCCACACAGTAGGAGGAAGTCAGAAATTTAATTTATCTAAAAATGCATGTTTAAAAACTGTATACACTGCATTAAATAGGGATTTGAACTTGTCTGCTCATACTGAGTACATTCTCCCCTCAGTCAACACAATCTACTGCTATTAACTCTCTGCTGTAAGTAATTTCCCCATGAAGGAATATTTTCTGACATTGACATAAGGGCATAATACTTTGGGCTTTACCCAATAATAATAATAATAATAATAAATAACAATAATAATAAAAAAGGAAGACCCATAAGATGACCTGAATTTGTTTTTAAAACTGTACATATCTTAAATAGCTCATGCAAGAGAGCGAGCCAGTTCATGGTAGTTTCTGAGATAAGTCTCTAAGAGTCTTTGATTTGTATTCATAGAAATGGAATCAACATGTGATGATAATTTTATGGGGTTTCCAAAAAGAGAGTGCCCTTTTCCTACATAATTTATTGTTTCTGTGATTCATCAAAGCTTTTTGTCCTCTAGCGCATAACTGGTCATCTGTGATTTATACACCAAAGAAGTAAGTAGCTCCAAAATGGTGTAGAAGGGCTGTAGTCAGTATGCACACAAAAATGAGAATGTTTGGGGAAAAAATTTGCTTAAGTTGCTGCAGCAACATAGAAATTGTAACATAATACATTGTGAAATTACAAGGGGGCTTATGTGTGGATTTATTCAGCAGTACTATTTAGAAAAAAATAAAATCTTTGTAGTTACCCTAGCGACTTCCACAGTGTGTTGTACGCGTGCTTTCTGATGGACAGACTGGACCATATGCATCTCTAGTGTAAGTCTGTTGCCTTCACCAGAAGTGAATATGATCTCATGTTCATTTTTAAAAGAAGCTCCCACAGCAAAATGGTAATTGAGCATTAATGCCTTTAAACATTTTCAGATAAATACATTCTGCAGTCTTAAATTCACCTGGGAAAGCATGTACTTCTCCTAAGGACCAGATGCTCCACCAAGACCTGCCCTGGAAAACTTGGGAAACAGGCTTGCTTCTATGCTTCACTGGTTTAACCACAAAAATTCAACAAGTGTCTGCATCAGCTCATTTCTTGTCTGAAAAGAAAAATAAGAAGAAGAAGAAAGGAAATGTGTTCATTTCCTTTTTGAAAAGATTTACAAACTTCCCTCCATCTCTGACTTTGGCGGTTCATTTCTTATTTCAAATACCCTTTGTAATCTATTATAATATATAGGCCAGTCTTCCCCCTTCCCTCACTTCAGCCCATGTCCTCTTGTTATTTAGGAATTAATTATGATGATATCTCATATAACTCATTAGTATCAATTAATTCTTTCCCTTTCATGATTTTATATAGCTAAATTAGATTGCCTCTTAGGACCTTAATAATCGGTATTGGACTCATTTAGATATATCTTTTCTCCCCTCCTCCCAATTTCTCTAGGAGTTAGAGGATGTGTTTGCTGTAAATGCTGCAGCCTAGCTGCTTAGTAACAAAGATAGCCATGAATACATCATGCTGGAGCTTTGCTCTCTACACTCCTTTCCCATTGACTGGATACAGAATTTGAATCAAGGACACTGTATTCAGAGCCCTCTATTGGCTAAGCTAACTTACCTGACAGACCACCACCATCTCCATGACCATGACCTAGTAGGACAATAGTCTTCCAGTGGAGCTAGGAAACTGTGGATAAAAAGAAAGAACAAGAAGCAAAGCTTGGAGCAGTTCCTGTGAAAAGCTCCAACAAGAGACAAGTGACATTTGAAAATATGACCCATATTAGGTTGCGTGAACCAGAGCTGAGCACTTTTTGAAAATCTGTCTCCAGTTGTGGTAGCAGTTACAAATCTGGCACTGACTGCTATTGAAATAAAGTTTGATGGTAAAAGAGGGAAGGAACTTTGGAGAAAAGATTAAGAGTTTGGTTTTTTACCATGATTAATTTCAGAAATAGCCTAAGCAAAGTGAAAACTCAAGGTTAGAAGGATAGATTTGAGAACTATAAGCACAGAGGTGACAGAAGATCATCATAGTGGATGAGGTCACACAGGAAGTCAGAAAGGAGAGAACCAAGAACAGAGCCAGGGAAAAATCCCATGGGCCATTTCTACACATGCCACTTTCCCACATGCCATTTCTACGCATGCTAGTAAATGGCCCAAAATATGCTAATAAGGCATGGATGTAAATTCCCAGCACATCATTAGCATAACGTCACATGATTTGGAGTCCAGAAGAAGCTCTTCCAAACTCCAAAGCAGTATGTACAGCGCTGCCCCTGGGGGATCTTCCAGAAGGAAGTCTTCCTTCCGGAGGCCCCTTCTTCCTGAAAATTTTTGGGAAGAAGGGGCATCTGGAAGTAGGACTTCCTTTCAGAAGATCCCCCAGGGGCCACGCTTCTACACTCTGTTTTGGAGTCCGGAAGAGCTTCTTCTGGACTCCAAATCATGTGACCTTATGCTAATGAGGCACTGGGAATTTACATCTGTGCCATGTGTAGAAACAGCCAGAGAGAGGATAAGGAGGCAAGAAAATACTCTATGGTAGTAATACCAAAGGATTGGTTAGCAATGGCAAAAGAACCATGTTAGGAAAGGCACAGCAGCCAGTGGGCTGATGAGGGTTTCCTGGAAACTAGTGTAGACAGCTGTGTGAAAGGTAGCAGAAATGTTTTTGTCTTGATTCTTCTATCTTCACCACCACCACAAAAAAAAAAAAAAAAAAAAAGCTGCAGCTGCTGCTGCCGCCGCCATCTTCACAGCATTTACTCTTGATATTACCACTAGAGAAGGGGGAGGAAATAACTTGAATACTACAAAGCTTGATTTGGAGGCTCAGATGGGATATCTCAACAAGGAATATGATTTACTGGAAGCTATAATAAAAAGGAATAAGGAAATAAATATAAAGAGTGTATTAATCCTATTGGTGCCTGAGGCCTGATCTACATGGTAGAAACTGAGTATAGAATTTCTGGAATAACTATTCCTTTATAATTTAGCTATTCTGCAATAGATTTGTAAGTGGTGTAATTATTCTGGAATAAAGTCACTTCATTCTGCAATACTGTGTCTAGGTGGCGAAGTGTATCAGAAAATACCTATTGCAAGATCTCCTGTTCTGCAGTACTATGCCAGTCAATGTCCTTGTATAGGCTTTCAGCATGAAAACTGGGAGTTAGGCACTTCTAACATTTTTAGCCTTTGTTAATTAAAGTGACCTGAGAATAATCTACCTCAAAATAGTTTAGTCCAGATCATTACTAATTATACGTGATACTTTTAGTCATAAAGTCTAGTTACGTAGTTTGTCTATCTTGGTTTTATAATCAGTGCTCTGGTTATTTCAAAATACTTTGCAGACATTGAACTCACAAGCATGTGTGAGTGGGACTTCACAATGCATTTCAGTTCTTAACAGTTTTTCCATATTTTAATTATTGTTTTCTCAACTGTGCAGAAATGTAAGTAAGGAAAGCCAGAGAAACAATAATATCAGAACAGGTGTGAACTTTTTCTCTTCATTCTAATGGGCATGAACTTGGAAGCCCTAATTATGGTCAGGTAAATACCAACACAGTTCACTGGCTCACCAGATTCACTCAGCGCATAATAGCAATATGGCTGAACATACCTGGCATGTCCCGTTGATTAAAATGAGTGGAAATACTGGAGGAAACTGCTGTGAGAACACATACATGATCCAGCAGCAGCAGATAAGATTAAACAATGAGCTTTCTCCTGCAAAATGCCTTTTGTGGCATAACTGAGGAACTATAAGAACATAAGAATGGCCATACTGGGTCAGACCAAAGGTCCATCCAGCCCAGTATCACGTCTGCCGACAGTGGGCAATGCCAGGTGCCCCAGAGAAGGAGAACAGAAGACAATGATCAAGTGATTTATCTCCTGCCATCCATCTCCTGCCCTTGTACGGAAGGCTAGAGCACCATACTTTACCCCTGGCTAATAGCCATTTATGGACCTAACCTGCAAAAATTTATTGAGCTCTTTTTTAAACCCTAATAGAGTCCTGGCCTTCACAGCCTCCTCGGGCAAGGAGTTCCACAGGTTGACTGTGCGCTGTGTGAAGAAAAATTTCCTTTTATTAGTTTTGAACCTACTACCCATCAATTTCATTTGGTGTCCCCTAGTTCTTGTATTATGGGAAAAGGTAAATAGACCATATAGTTTGCTCATTTTAAGAAAGCCACTTTGTTCTATAAACAAGGACATGTGGGCATTGTCCCTCTTCCATGAAGAAGCTGATATACCTGAACATTTGGAATCTATATGTACTGCAAGACATGGTATGTTAGGAATATACCTAATAAAGCTGTTGTAAGCCTGGTTTAGTTTTTAGTCAAATGGTCAGTGGAGAAAAAAAAACAAACAAAAAATGTGGCTTGTATCCAGTAAGTGAAATCAAATTAAACAGAAGTAGTTTTGGAGATCTCTTACTAACAGTTTATCTCAGTCTAGCGGCATTATATTGAAACAGTGTTGTCTAAGCCAATCAGAGTGCATGCATGCCATGCAGTGACAGTCTTACTCAGCTTCAGTTCCCATACATCACTTTCTGTCTTTTCTAGCAATCCAACATACTCTTAGTGGCCATGGCCATGTGCTTGGCAGAGAGTGACTGACCAGTTGCTTGACCAGTATGAGCAGTAAGTTAGCATTTTTGCTACTGCCTCAAGAAACTCATCTATTTATTTCCCTTCATCCAAAGTAGCATCTTGAGTTATCAGTTTTTAATGTGTTTACCTAAATGTTTTCAAGCTATTCTGTGGTTCTGAGACATAGCCCCTTGTCTGGGGGCATTTGCTTCATGGCTCTCGTGAAAGTGTGCCTTCTCTGCACAGTAAACCTAGGTTCTTACCTACATTTAGACTAACCCTCCTACCAGAAAATCCTCTGACTGAGATAATAGATGCTTTAAGCTTGAGTCAGATCCCCCAGCTGAAGATATGGATGAGAGAATCCAGGTTCTAGTTTAACTCAGATTAGAGCATCCCCACTTTTCTGCAAGGATGCAGGAAAAATAATTTTTGAGGGCTGATAATCCTCTAATGTCTTGTCATGATTTCCCTTGAAGGACAAACAAGTTCTTCTATGACCCAATAGAATGGGAAAGAATCCTGGACTATTTCTATACAAGGAACCATGGGATATACCCCTGGGTGAGTGTAGGAGCAGAGAGGACATAGGTATACAGGTAGGGCCATGCAACAGACATGCATGGCCCTTGACTAGACTGACCCAGGTTCTCAGCCCCCCTGCATACCAGTCAACCATATTAACTATCTAGTAAATATATACCTTAAGATTGGATGTAGTGTTCAGCTCAAGAGCATTTTCTAAAGCAGTTTTAAAGCCATAATGCTACTGTAAAATGCCACTGTAGATCCCCATAATTGTTAATCATACAAACATAGAGCCCTTTTGTCTCTGTTCCTTATGTGTCTTCATGGACCACCACAATGTGTTGCAAAGTTGATGTAAATTCAAATATAATTATGTAAGCCTAACTAAAACTCATAGAATTTAAAGATGTTTTCAGAGAGATGGTTAGATCAAAGCAAACCAATGTGAAGTACAAGAGTTGTTATAAGATGCAAAGAAAACCTTAGTACATGAAGTAAGGAAAAGATACATTTCTTCAAGGTCTCGTGAAATGCTCAGCTATTGATTACATGCTTTGGTTGCATGAGGTAACTGAAGAACTCCAGATTGGTTCATGTGAAAGGCTTTTATAGTAGTTAAGAATTTTGAAAACAGAAATAGAATTACAATAAAAATTTGGAAGGTGGGCACAAAGTTCTGTTTGTATACAAGGGACCCCCTTTTATTTTCCCCAGAAAGTTGGTAAATGATTTTATTGACCCCTTATTGTGTTTGGTCTCATACTCTCTGATAGGTCAACAGATGGAAATAATTAAGTGGTGTAAGTTTGTAGCAACAAATTGAGAGGGTCTGTGTCACAAAGTGGATGTGACAGAAGAGGGTTTAAATAAAAATTTTATAATGTCACTACAAGTGAGTAATTCTCACTTAATTTTATTGTAGGAAGTATGAGGGGCTTCTTCAGTCAAAGTAAGACTATTTTAAAACTTTGCATATTTAAAAAGCTGACATTTGAAATTACATTAAATCCACCTTCAGTGTGGAGAAAAGTTTTATAAAGATGATTAATTTCTACTTTAGCAGACACTTGGTTTATGCATAATTTTTAGACTGTTCGTTTTTCCATGGCTACCACTTGCCATATTTCAGTAAGCTGGCTGCCCCAGGAGGGATCATTGATTTTTCTCCCATCATTTGCAATAGTAACACAAGCAGCTAACAACAAGAGGAAGTATTTTGTTCAATGTTAGATGTTATTATCATTCATTCCTAAGCAGTGACCAAGTGGAAGACACCTCAAAAGATTAATTTATAATTAGGTTCATTGTCCTTCTACTGGAAACCAAAATGTGACTATAGTTCCTCCAGCAAAAACCATTGAGATGGCGTCCATTTCATCCTTAATGGGGTAAGAAGAATAGGGTGTAAAATGTGGAGCTAAGTCTGAAAGAGCGAATGAAAGGTTATTAGTATATTTATACAGTTTAGACCAAAATTGATTGGGGTTACACAGCGTCCTACTTAACAGACAAGCTATGAATACTGACCTTGGAGTGAGTGAGTTTGCTTGTCCATTTGTGTTTTCTTTCTCCCTCAGGTTATTTCAGTTATGGAGTCCATTAGAATTGTGTGTCGGAGAACTGTTTGAGCCTTTGTTCCCTTAATCATTCTTGATCATCTTTGGTCAGCCTCTGTCAGCTTTGTGCTCACCCTTCCCCTGTATGATTAACGAAAGGGTAGGGCCGACCTAGGAGAGAAGGCCTTAGAAGCCAAAGGGTAAATGACCAGTGAGAGCTAGCAACAGGAAGTTCGAGAGGTAGTTTGTTGAAGGGAGTCATAATATAATCACTGTGGTTAAGAAGGGTTCCATCAGCTGTACCAGTTAACACTGCTCATGTCTCCTCCATTTGCACCTGTATCCAGACAGACAGCCGAACTCTGTCCAGATCCTGGTGTGGACTTTCAGAGACTGTGGCCTACATTTACCACTGTGCCTGCTGGTAAAATCTCTCAGGAAGCAGGTGGGAGAGCTATGGGAGAATGTGGCTAGGCTGAGAAGCATCTAAGAATTCCTCAAAAATATTCTTCGATGGAGACATCCAAGGCTGAAAAAGCTATCCAGCTACAGAGGACTGGAATCATACTCGTGGGGGCGGAGAATATGGCTGAGTCAAGGGAAGGGCAGTGGCAGCTAGTTACTTCTGGCAGCAAGCAGTGCTCCCCCCGAGTCCCCTACTGTTATGCTGTCCTGGTAATGGGAGATGAGGAATCACCCCTAAAGTGGAGAGGGAGAAGCTATGTACCCACAAGGCTAAGAGGTTTGCAGCCACCACTCCTAGGAAAAATGTAGGATAGTGGTGGTTGGAGAGTCTCTTTTGAAGGGTGAGGAGACACCCCTCTGTCTCCCTGACATGACATCCTGAGTGGTATGCTCCCTGCTAGAGGCCTATATCCAACCCATTATGGAGGGATTATTGGAGGATCATCCAGCTATCTGAGTACTATCCCATGCTATTTTTCTATGTTGGCACTAGTGAGACTGTGAGAGATCATTCTCAGCAGATGAGAAATGACAGAGACCTCCAGGAATATGGGTGAAGGAGTTTGGAGCACAGGCTGTTCTCTCTTCAATCCTTCCAGTCAAGAGTGCGGCCCAGACAGAGCCCGATGCATCCTGGAGATTAACGCCTAGTGGCAAATATGATGTTGCCAGGAAGGCTTCAGTTTCCTGGATGCTAGTCCAGGAAGAAGGAATGCTAAGCAGAGATGGGGTCCACCTATCAAGAAAGGGGAAGAGTGTATTTGGATACAGACTGGCTAACCTATTGAGGAAGACTTTAAACTGGGTTCGACAGGGGCAGGTGACCAAATCCTACTGGTAAGTCAAAAACATGGAAATCCAAAAGAAAGGTTAAAATTTGAGTTGAACATGGGTTGATGTAGCACAGGTAAGGGAGAGACAAGACAACTGTGGGGAAAATCTAATCAGTATCTTAGATGACTGTATACTAATGCGAGAAGTGTGGGAAATAAGCAGGAAGAGCTCAAAATGCTAGTAAATAAACGCAACCATGACATAGTTGGCAATACAAAGGCTTGGTGAGATGATATACGTGACTGGAATATAGATAAAGAAGAATGCAGCTTGCTCAGAAAGGACTGCTGGGGAAAAGTGGGGAGGTGTTGCCTTACATATTACAAATGTAAACACTTACACGAAGGTTAAATGAAAATAGGCGATAGAGGTGATGATTTCTGGGTAAGGATAAAGGGGGTGAAAAAGAAGGGTGATTTCATGGTAGGAATCTACTGTAGACCATCAAACCAGGAAGAAGAGGTGGATGAGGCTTTTTTTAAACAACTAGCAAGATCATCCAAAGCACAGTTATCCAATAATTTCTTGGGGTATATTGGAGACCGTTCTTTTATTTCAGAAGGTGGACAAAGTTACTAGGGGAGAGGCTGTTCTGCATTTAATTTTGACAAATAGTGAGGAAATTGTTGAGAATTTGAAAGTGCAAGGCAGCTTAGGTCAAAGTGATCATGAATTGATAGTGTTCATGAGTCCAAGGAATGGTAGGAGGGCAGCTCATGGGAATAAGGGGACTTTGAAGTAGGCGGGGTCCTTTCGAAAAGGAGCCCCGTCGGGACGAGACGCGCGGCGGCAAGGCGCATCAATTTCGAAGTGCCGCGGCCGCCCGCATGCTAATGAAGTGCTGAATATGCATTTCAGCGCTTCATTAGTAAACTTCGAAATGGCCATTTGCGTGGCCATTTCGAAGTTTGGGGCTCGTGTAGACACAGCCTAAGAGGCATAGGAAGTGGCTGGACTTAGATGTGGGAGGGAGCTGGGAGGATGGGCACTGTTCTTCTAGATGACCAGAGAATGGGAATATTTACATGCTAGGCAGGTCTGGAGACACCTTCTCTCACTGGCAATATGCCCTGTTTGGAATCAGAGTAGAACTAAATTTTGTCATGATCCGCTGTGGGCATTATACTAGTTGCCTTCATCATTGGGGGCTGTGAAGGATCTTTTCCTTTCCCTTCTGGTTGGCTGAGGTGGGAGGCATGTTTTTGGCTTTTCTGCAATTGCTCAGTGACCTGGGTGGGAGGAGGCAGTG
Organism: Carettochelys insculpta; assembly: GCF_033958435.1. NCBI lineage: Eukaryota > Metazoa > Chordata > Testudines > Carettochelyidae > Carettochelys > Carettochelys insculpta. Next base: position 49,128,439 of record NC_134143.1, on the reverse strand, counting down.
TGTGTTCAGGGAGTTTAAGTTAAAATGTTGCAACTCAGTAAATAAAAATGTGGCCATTATCCACAACAGATTTTCTCATTTTGGAAGGAATTAAATGACCAGATACAATGGTTTGAAAGGGAATTCAGAGGAAATCATCCCTTAAGGAAAGCTGCGAAGGAGGATCTGGGGCTCCAATCTCTGATACAGCAGGGAGCCAAACACTCTTCCTTTTCAGGCCCCTTAACCCTCATATGTCAGGGGAGTGGTGGAATCCCAGCATCAGGCTGGCTAGGATCCAGTGGGAAAAGGGGAGGGCTGCTGGCAGTCTTCCAAGCAGGTGGAAACAATTAAGGGAATAATGATGAACTATGCTTGCAATTTATTGCTGGGCACTTCCAGATATTTTAGGTGAATAAAGTTGTGGTGTTATTCAGCTGAATCCAATTCCTCCTAGGATTCTTACAGCATGGCCAGACCAGGCCTCTCCTTTTTACAAGAGACCACTACTAAAATAAAGTGTGCTCTGGTGGAGCAGGCTTTTGACACAGCTGACACGGAGTCAGCAAAGTCAGTGACATGAATCTTTCAATTGTGAGGTCTGCTTTTGGTATTATATATGCCTTTATGTAACTGACTTTAGGCTGTAAGTAGCAATGTTTTTCAGAGTGTTTGCTTTAAAAATTCATTGGACTGGCAAATCCCACCACTATAGAAGACTCTTTAAAAGTACCTGCCATACCAGAAATTAGTTACTACCAATGTGGATCACTAGATCAAGGCTAAGATGTATTGCCCTTTGGAGGAATATACGGTTATCTTTTAAGCACATAGGTCTGTATTTCATTGTTGAAATGAGAGTGAGCAAAGAGTACATTGCTAAGGCATTCAAAGTTCAGAAGAACTTCGAAGATGTAGGTTCAATTTCCTTCTCTGACACAAACTTGGACAAGTCATTTAGTTCTTCTGAACCTTGAATACTCACCTTTCAATTCAAATAATAGATTTCTCTACCTCATATGGGTGGTGTGAGGATAAATATACCAAAGGTTTTGAGAAGCCCAGATACTATCATGAAGGAGTCATTTAAGTCCCATGGATAGAAAAATGTAGACCAAATTAATCCTTTCTCCTTGCTCTGACCCAGCAGATCAAGGAAGTAATCTATTAATAATGGCCTGCAATGTTTTGTTTTGTCTTAACATTTCAAATTTAGTCTTCTGCTCTTTTTTCTTTTTGTTTGTTTGTTTTTAAATGATAAACAAATGACCTGACAAGTATATTTTTCCTCTCTGAATATTTACTTTTTTAGCTTGGGAATATATTAAATATTAATTGTCCTGCTTTTCTTGGTGATCTAAGAGCACATTAAAATAGAGCATCTTAATTGAAGGCTTTGGGTGTTGACTCTAATAAAGGTATCTAAAATTCAAGATGCTAATTGGTTATTGAAGTTGGAAAGTTACAAAAAAAACGTTTTAGACAAGCTGACTAAAAATCGTTTTCCCTCCCAAGTGCTCTGCATGCAGTACCTTGATTTTTGTGGTGTCTCATTTCACTAATTCTCAAGTCATCAGAGTTTCTGGGGCTAGTTCAGGGGGTGAGGAACCTTTTTTGGGTCAGGAGCCACTGACTCTCAGACAAATCCGTAGGGGTTCACATAAAAGTTAGGAGCAAAAGAAACCCTCACCTTCATGGCTGTGGACCCTAACTGAGACACCTCACGCCCTTCATGTTCCAGCTTCATGGGTAAGGTTCAGAGAAGGGGGTCCAAGGTTCAGGGCTTCTCCAGGTCAAATTAACTCTTCGGGGGACCCAGGGTAGGACCAAATATTCAGGGTTTATGATGTGGGAGAGGACTGCCGGGGAGCAGATATAGAATATGAGTGGGAGAGGGGGTTCAGAAGTGGGCTGGGTGCATGGTTTCTAAGTGGGAAGGACAGTGCAGGATCAGGCAAAGGATTGGGGGTCCTGAACAGGAGGGGGATGCAGGAGCAGTCTAAAGGTGCAGGGTCTGAAACCTGGGGTCACTTACCTGGCACAGTCAACCCCACTGCTCTGATTGGCCAGAATTGTGGCCTATCAGAGTCAGGGGGAAGGGGAGGAATGAACACCTCCAGGCAGCACTGTGCCACTGTTGCTGTAACCAGGGATGAGAGAGGAAGTGCGACAGTGTGTGGAGTCCAGAGATGCTGCCGGAGTCCAGCCCAGGAGGCTTGGGGCTGTACACCCCACACCCAACAGCGGGCCAGGTGTTGGTTAGGAGAGCCCTGAGCCTGGAGGGCTGGACCCAGGCAAGCTGCAGGCTGGGGTTCCCACCCCTGAGCTAGATAGTATCTGAAAAACAGTAAGAAAAATCACTGTCAGACACTGTACCAATTTTTCCAAGAAGGCTGCAAACAGTGTTCCCTCTCTTTCTTTCCATCCACATGCCAAATGAATGTTGTTATGGGCACCTGTACCAAGGTCATCTGCATCTGCGCACCACCAGCAGAAACAAAAAAGCTGAGAATATATATTTTTCAAAGGCTCTGATGGGGATAATTTGTCCAGCCAGGACAAGTTGGCAATTTAAAACTCACTGCTCAAATAATTAACTTTAAGCATAAGCGAGACATAAAATTATGAAATGCACAGGCCGGTCAAAAAACTAAAATAGCAGCACTTTGAAAGAATAAAACTACAGAGGATATTTGCCCGTTTAGTGAAGTAGCAAGAAGTAACAACAACACAATTATGTGCTGAGAGTAAGTGTAAAAGAGACTAATTGTAGCTACGTCTACAGGTGTATGCTACATCGAAATAGCTTATTTCAATGTAGCGGCATCGAAATAAGCTATTTCAAAGAATATCATCTACACGTCCTCCAGGGCTGGTGCCATCGACGTTCAGCGTCGACGTTGGGCAGCACCACGTCGAAGTAGGTGCTGCAGGGGAGCGTCTACACGCCAAAGCAGCCCACATCGAAATATGGGTGCCAGGAACAGCTGCAGACAGGGTCACAGGGCGGACTAGCACTTCCGGGGCAACAGCTAGCTGCTCCCTTAAAGGGCCCCTCCCAGACACACTCAGCCTGCACAGCACGCGGTCTGCAGAGCCAAAGGCACGCACACCCGTCGAAGCAGTATGGACCCCCAGCAGCAGCAGCAGCAGCAGCAGCCAGAGGTCCACACAGCCGCCCCTGCAGGAGCAGTGCTTGCCCTGCTCAATGCTATGCAGGAGGCAGCTGACCACCTTCTATTCGCGGAAGAGGAGCTGCCCCCAGGGGAGGAGGAAGCAGCTCCAGACCTTGCTGCCCTCTGACCGCCCCCCCCGCCGCACACACCGCTGGCTGTGGAGCTACCCCACGAGCACTGACTGGTGGGAACGGCTGGTGCTCAGCGAGTGGGACAACGTGCGCTGGCTCCAGAACTTTCGCATGAGCCGGCAGACATTCCTGGAGCTCTGCCAGTGGCTCACCCCCACACTGAGGCACCAGGACACCTCCATGTGGTGTGCCCTCAGCGTCAAGAAATGGGTCAGCATCGCTGTCTGGAAGCTGGCCACTCCAGACAGCTACTGATCCATGGGGCAGCAGTTTGGTGTGGGCAAGGCCACCGTCGGGGCTGTCCTCATGGAGGTAAGAGGACCCGGGGGAGGGGGTCTGGGGGGGGGAGCCCTGGGGTGGAGAGCAGCCGTAGGGGAGGGAGGCCTGGGGTGGAGGGCAGCCCTGGGATGGAGGGTCAGACACACCCTGCACACCCCTCACTGGTGCTCTCCCATGTCCTTCCCCTGCAGGTTGTCCGCGCCATCAATGCCCTGCTCCTCCACAGGCTCATGCGGCTTGGGGACCCGGATGCCGCCATCGTCGGGTTTGCCAGCCTGGGCTTCCCAAATTGCTTTGGGGCTCTGGATGGGACCAATATCCCCATCTGTGCTGCAGAGCACAGCGGAGGACACTTCTTGAACAGGGAGGGCTACCATTCAGTGGTCCTCCAGACCTTGGTGGACAGCCGGGGCCGCTTCCTGAACATTTATGTTGGGTGGCCTGGCAGCACCCACAACACCCGGGTGTTCAGGAATTCGGGCCTGTGCTGCCGGCTGGAGGCGGGGACCTACATCCCACAGTGGGAGATCCCTGTGGGGGACACCACCATGCCCCTCTGCGTCGTTGCAGACGCGGAGTACCCCCTCCGGCCCTGGCTCATGCACCCTGACACAGGCCATCTCTCAGCCAGCCTGGAGCGCTTCAACACGCACTTGAACCATGTGCACCAGGTGGTTGAGCGCACTTTTGGCTACCTCAAAGTGCGCTGGAGGTGTCTCCTCACCTGATTGGATGCAGGCCCCACCAACATCCCCCAGGTTGTGGGCGCATGCAGTGCACTCCACAACCTGGTCGAGAGCAAGGGGGAGGCATTCTTCCAGGGCTGGGCTGTGGAGGCTGGCAGGGCTGACATGCAGCCACCTGCTGCCCCCAGTTGCCAGGTGGACCCCGAGGGGATCCGGGTCCAGGATGCCCTGTGGGCCCATTTCGACCAGGCCGCGGGATGAACGCTGGCAGGCCCCCCACTGCACCCCCCCATCCTCCACCACACTTCCTGCCCCCACACCACAGAGCACCCAAAAGCACACACCTCCACTCTTTTCTTGCAAATAAAAATGGACCTGTTGTTTTTGAAACCAAAAAACAGTGAATTCTCTTATTATTAATACTACAAGTATATATAGTAGAACAAAAAGGGGAACTATTTACATGGGGGGGCAGGTACCATAAAAGAACAGGGGACTAACACAAACTATATACAAATATATGATGGGGATATGTACAAAGGGGGAGGGGGGCCATGTCCTCGGCCCCGCACCCCTCTACTGTCCAGCGCCCAGGGTTGGAGGGCACAACCCTTGCCTTGGCCTGAGCCCTGGCCGAGGCTGGGTGGGGACCGGTCGAACCAGCAGGTATGGCCGGTGGATGTCAGCAGGCCCCAGGTCCCCCTCGGCGGAAGGCCCCAGGGTGGCAGACGGCGGGTGGAGTGGCAGGCAGGGCGGGCAGAGCGGCGGACGGTGTGGCCATGGGGGGCCAGGTATTCTGCTATGCGCTCGAATGTGCACATGAAGGCCCCCCATGCATCCTGGTGCCAGGCCAGCACTCGCTCCTGGAGCTCCAGCCACCGCTCCTCCACCCGCAGGCACCGCTCCGACACCTCCAGCTGACGCCGGAGGGTCGCGAGCAGCTGGGGGTCCGTGGCCATCCTCGGGTGGTGGCTCCACCGTCGGCCCCGTCCTGGGGCTGGTCAGTGCTCCGCCGAGGGGCTAGCCTGCAGCGATGGCCCCGGTGGGCTCTCTGGGACCATGGACACCTTGCCGGTGCTCTCCGGGCCCTCCGATGGTGCAGCTGCGGAACACGGGGGGAAGAAGAGTGGAGACAGCCGTTAGTGTGGGCCCCGAGCCGTGGCCCTTGTCCCCCCAGGCCTCTGCTGCTGGTTCCCCATCCCCGGGAGATGCTGGTGCTGCTGATGGGTGTCCCACCCCCTCCTCCCCGGGGGACCCTAGGTTCCGCTCCTCCCATCCCCAGGGATGGGGCATGGCGCTGTCCTGCTGGGGGGCAGGGGCTGATGCACTCTTCTGAGGGACATGCCACTGCTGTCCTTGAGGCCATGGTCATCTGGGCATGTGGAGGGCCCTGGTCATGTCTCTTGTCCCCGCCCCTTAACCCCGGGAGTGTGCACCGGGGGCGGGTACATACCTGACGGTCCACTCCCACGGTCGGGGGACACCCTCTGGGCGGACGCCCTGCTGAAGCTCTGGGATGGGATGGCGATCCACAGCCCCCCGTCACTGGAGGAGGATTCCCCCTCCTCCTCCTCCTCTGGTGTCCCAGGGGTGGGCTCCTGGGGGGGCCCCTGGGGTGCGGGGCTTGCCTCCAGGGCGGACTCCGAGTCCGGGGCCTGCTCGGGCTCGATGGCCGAGGTGTCAAGAGTGGCCGGCAGGGAGGAGGTGTACCGGGGGCCCAGGATGGACCTGAGCTCCCTGTAAAAGGGGCAAGTGACGGGGGCAGCCCCAGATCGGCTGGCCGCATCCCGGGCCCGGGCGTAACCCTGCCACAGCTCCTTAACCTTACTCCTGACATGGTCAGGAGTGCAGGCAGGGTGACCCCGGGCAGCCAGGCCCTCGGCCAGCCGAGCAAACGCATCCGCGTTCCGCCTCTTGCTCCCCATTACCTGGAGCATCTCCTCCTTGTCCCAGAGCCCCAGCAGGTCCCAGATCTCGGCCTCTGTCCAGGAGGGGCCCCACTGCCTCTTCCCAGACTGGTTGGCTGTCTGGGAGCCCTGGCTCCCCTGTGGGGGGTGCCCTGGGGGCGCTTCGGGGGCTGGCGAGCGGCCATCGCTGCAGGGGTGGTGGCTTGGGGCTGCAGGGAAGCGTGCAGGCTGGCTGCGTGGTAGTGCTGCCACCTGCACACACTCTGAGCTTCCTGCACAGGAACGCAGGGGGCGGGGAGCTTTAAGGGGCCACTGCACACGGCAACCATAGAGCTCAAGGGCTGGAGAGAGCGTCTCTCGACCCCTCAGCTGATGGCCACCATGGCGGACCCCGCTATTTCAATGTTGCGAGACATGGATCAGCTACACGTGCCCTACTTCGACGTTCAATGTCGAAGTAGGGCACTATTCCCATCTCCTGATGGGGATAGCGACTTCGACGTCTTGCCGCCTTACATTGATTCCAGCTTCGAAATAGCGCTTGCCATGTGTAGATGTGGCGGGCGCTATTTCGAAGTTGGCGCAGCTACTTCGAAGTAGCCGGCACGTGTAGACGCAGCTTGTGAGAGACAGAAACAGTATGGAAAGAGGAGGGGGAGAGAGAGAGAGAAACTGTGTGAATTGGAGATACAGACTGTGTATCTATACATAAGTGAAGACAGTGTGTTTGTGTGAGTGTGTGTGTGAGAGAGAGAGAGAGATGGTATGTGTGTGTGCTGGCTGCTTGGGAAGTGTAGACCGCATGCTGTCTCTTTTAGAACAAAGGCACTCACCAAAAGGCTGTCTCAGACTGCAGCCACTGCAAGCACCTTTGTCTGACTCCTGAGTTCATGGGCAGAGAGAGGAGCACCCTGACCTCAGTGCCCCATTTTCCCCATCAGCTCTGTACAGTAAGCAAGAGGCTCCTGCCAGTAGCTGGCCAGGGGCTCCAAGAAAGGGGGCAAGAGCAACCTGACTGCACAGTAGTGAGGGGAGGAGCACACAGGTATGTGCTGGATGCTCACAGCTCTGCTAATCAAGTGCACAGTTCGTGAGTGACTCTTGGCGATTGCATGGCCTCACAGCGTAAAGGAACACTGGCTGCAAGAGCATTTTTTAGATCCTTTTACATTGAAATGGTTGGGAATTTAGAACTAATCAAAGCAATGCTTCTGTACACGGCGTATAGCCAACCTGTGGAATTCACTGTGCCACAAGGTCATCAACACAAGTATAATTCATCTTTTCTAAAGAGAGCTAAATAGTTTTATGACCACTGGGTCTGATCAGCCCTTTCTGAGGGAGAACCTTTAGGAGAGCCTAAGAAAGAGGAAATTGCAAGTTTTAAATCAGTGGAGATTTCTTCCTATTTGTTCCATCAGAGGATGTGAAGAAAGTCTGCCTCCTAGGTTTGCCGAGGAACAAACCATGGTGTCTGCTACTAAGCCCAATAGATCACCTAAGTCTGTCTACACAGAGATCCTTTGTCTCCACAAAAGCTCTGCATCCTTGGTGCTTTTCCTGGGAATGTATTCAGTTCAATGGGGAATCTGTGCCAAGGGACTGGGAAATGTGCCTGTCCTTGGCCAGTCCGTTCCACCTTTTGCCTTTGCATTTGCAGCTCTCAGATTTGTAGACCCTTAGAACACACTTCGTGGTGTCTGAGGCAAGAAAGACTTCTGTTGTGCTACCAGCTGATCTTCACTTTCAACGTGTCGAGCTTGGAGGTCATGGGGATGTGATCAGGCTCACTGTTGTTAACAACATGTGAAGTTACACTGGGTAAAATAAGCAGGGAAATGAAATTTTGTGGTTTGGGTATAATAAAATGATCACCTACAGAAGTAAGAAAGGACTTTCCTCTTCACTGGCTAAGTGTGTTTGTGCAAATTTTGACACTTCACTGGTTACTTCTTTCTCCTGATCATTTATGAATATGTTGAATAGGGTGAGTCCCAGTACAGTCCCCAGGGGGACACCACTAGTTATCTCTCTGCATTCTGAAAACTAAACATTTGTACTTACCTCTTCTCCCTCATGTTGCTCTCACTTTCTCTAGCCAGGGGAGCCAACAGCCATGCTGGACCCCTGGGCAAGGTGGGAGCGGGGCAGCTCCAATGCTCCCAGAAGAGGCAGAGTGGAGGAGAGAAGGGCCTTGTGGCATCCCCACCTCCCCAGTCAGTCCTAAGAGATACACCATGCACTTTAGTGGTGATTTAAAGGGCTCAGGGCTCCAAGTTTTTTCTCCCCCATCCCCACCACCTGTCAGCAGGCCTGTCTCTAGCTGTGTGGGGCAGGCAAGTTCTTTGAAGGTGTTCCCTTTCCCCCGAGCATCACCTCTGCTGCATGCTGGGAGAGCATAATATTGTGGGATGGTGAGCTTCGCATGAGTAGCGAGGAGTGGCTCATCAACATTATGTCCACTGAGGGGGAACAAGCAAGCCCTTTTCTTGTGGATGCCATTTGTTGTCCGATAACCTCTTCTTTTCCTGTTTTGGGCTAGATTTCTTACCATACCACAGGCATTAAACTTTACAGGAGCAGAGAAGGAATTTTCTCCTTGTTGCCAATTAGTCTGAGTTCATGGGTTTATTTGTCTTTATCTTCTCATCCCTGGAGGCTTGTGTTAATATTGACTTGTTGATTGTAACTATGTCCATTGCGGCTAAAAGGTGTACTGGCCCTGGGTAATTTGACCAGAGAAATGAGGAATGGGTAGGGCATCCCCTATAGATGGGGGATATGTGCAGATTATTGACTGTCTCCTCCCTGGGTTGCCTCAGTGGCTAATTAGAGTGGACCTGTGCTAGACCACCTTTGACACATAGTTTTAGTAGAATTCTCTCAATAAAGTTGTGGTCCATTTAAGCAACATTATTATATTCTCTGCCTGCCTGCTGGGTCTGAGTCAAAGGCAAAGTACAGAAATTAGTCATAGTTAATTCATTTTAAATGGTACTATTGTCGCTACATAATTGGCCAAATTATGATCTCACTTAACCAGTGTAAATCTGTTGCATAAATCTGCAATGAAGTCACTGAAGTCACACTCAGGTATAACCAGTGTAAGGGAAGCCAGAATCAGGGCCAACTTCTGTTGTACTAATAAATATCTTTTCCCAGGAAACTATTTTGTGTGTTAAGTGGATGCCACTTTGGTATACATACGGCTTTGTGAAGCATCTGTCTGTCTAACCCACCTATTGTCCGCTGCAATAAAAAGAAACTTTAGATCAAGGGAATTGCTTACTTCCAAATACAAGCTTACTGCTATGAAAAATTATTGTCCTAGTAAGAATGACAACAGTTGTACTCTGCTTTGATTATTTGACCTTTTGACCTTTGGCTCCTTTTAAGTGAACATTGGCTACATAATATGTAGCTTTTGTAGATACTAGTTAGGAAGTATTATTGACTTTGAATTTATAAATATTTAATCTTCACATTAAAAATATGGGACAGAATGTCCATTAGAGTCTGACAATAAAAAGGCTTTCTCTTTTGATCAAGATGGTAGAAGAATGTAAGACACAATTTTTATTAAGGTAAAACAAAAATTGAAATTGCTCACAGAACCAATGTTAATATGACCTGGAAGAAGCACAGATGTGACTGCCAAAAGGTTTGTTGTAACACCTAATATTGTTCTTTTGTAGCATATAAAATTGTTCTTTTGATTCTGTCTTATATTAAACTTAGTATAGGAAATGTACAAAGTACATGCAGTCCACATAAACCAAAATAGATGGTTTATTTGTCAGCTACCATTAAGAATAGAGGAGAAAAGTTCAGCACAGGATAAAGAGCTTAAATCTTTATTTTCCACTCAGAAAGTGGACTCCTTCGATTATAAATTACCCAGTCCTTGTCCTTGGTTTGGCAGCTGCTGCAAATTGGTATGAACGTTACATAATCTTAAATATTGATTCTGGTTAGATAAAACCATTCTAAGAGTACCACCCTTCTCCAACACATACACATATTATACAGCATTGATATTGTCCTAATACTCGAAGGCAGCACAGTTCATGCGTTGTTCATATCCATACATGGACTAGTTAAATTATAAAAAATAAATTTAAAAAGTCTTACTGATATGACAGTCCTTTGCTATAGTTTAGCATTGCAAGGTTTAATAAATGGTTCTGGCCAAATTCTGCACTGAGTAATGTTGGTGTGCTTTGCGTTACACCTGATTTATGGCAGCATAACTGAGAGCAGATTTTGGTACTCTATGCTAACGTGCCATGGCTGTGGAATTTTGGACCATTAGGGGAAATTAGAAGGTATTTTGCTGGGATATTCTAGCCCTTGGATGTGTTCTGATTGAGTCATAAAGCATGAAAGATGGGCCAGATTGGGGTGTCCATCTGTGGGTTTTAACAAGCACTGATTTTTTTCACCATAAGAAATATATTGGTTATACATTAGGCTGCATCTCAGGGTGATCTGTGTCTTTAAGAAGTTTCATGTCCTGGCTCTGACCTGCATCTAGCATCCCCCGGACCAATGGAATTTTGGGGCTTGTAGAGCAGGCTTCCTTAGAACTGTTGAGTAGAAGCCAAGCATCATGGGGTTGGAAAGGAGTGGAATATGTGCTACTTTTTCAGAGTGGAGGGAGATCTGTGGAGTGCAGGTAGCTCTGCACTAGGAGTCTGGAAGAGAACCGTAGTGCTGGTAGGGGGTTGAGAAGGAATTACTGATTTCCTGAAAGTCCTTGTCTAGGACAGTTGCCCCACTCCTGAAGACAAAAGGGTTAAAACACCGCCCCTGGGAGATGGCTGAGGACACAGCAGCTGTGTCAATTAGCTGCCAGTTAGGGCCTAGGTGACACTGTATAAATAGGGTCTCCAGGAGACAAAACCTGTGTCTACACGAGCCCCTTCCTTTCGAAAGGGGCATGTTAATGAGCGGGTTTGAAAGATGCTAATGAGGCACTGCAATGATCACCAGATAGGAAGAAGGGCTTTCGAAAACTGGGGGGGGGTCCTTTCGGAAGGTCCCACCTCCATGGGCGGTGCATGATTCGAAAAGCCGCGCTTTTGAATTGCCGCAGCTGCCATTATGCTAATGAGGTGCTGCATATTTATTGCAGCGCCTCATTAGCATCTTTCGAACCCACTCATTAACATGCCCCTTTCGAAAGGAAGGGGCTTGTGTAGACCCACCAAAGAGAAGACTCTTGCTCCGGCTGTGGAGCAGAAGGAGCCCAGCTGCCAGGGAGGCTACAAAGGCTTCCTAACAGAGAGCAGGGCTGTGGGAGCTCTGGCTAGGCAAGCTGCAGGACCTGAGGCAAGGCCTGAGAGTACTAAGGTGCCACGAGGCAGCCAGGGCAGCAGATTGCAGCAGGTCCACAACCCCCTTGCCAATGATGAGTGGCCATTTCAGACTGTAATTTACCCCTGAGGTAAGGAGCTAGGTGATGACTGTCAGTGGGTCGCTGAGGCAAGGTGGGTATAGTGGTTTGGGGTTACCTAGGAGGGAAGGACCCCAGAGAGTGGGGGGACTGCAGCAGGGCAGTATCTTGAGGGAAGGGCATTATGGTCTGGGAGGGATGAGGGTCCTGATATCAGTTGGTGGAGAACAGAAGGGAAGTAACAGTGGGCGAGACATCAGCCACAAGAGGGCACTACAGCATCTGAAGGGCTAATTCACTGAGTGACTAGCAGAAGGTGCCATGGCAGTGAGTCACACTCCCAATTACCGTCCTGTATTATGGAATGAACCCTGCTTATGAAGAGAGAATTAAAGCAGGGAACCATTGCTTGTGTGGTCTCAGACATCTGCTGGATCCAAATGACAGAGGCAAAAGGACTAAGCCAAGTGATGATGGATAGAGTTGGTGAGCAGGTGGGTCTAGCGGTGCCAAAAAGGCCACTGAGGTGAAGAGAAAACCAGGTTGTGAAAATTCTGCATGAAGTGCTGGACAACAAAATTTGTGGGAGGAGCACAAGCTTTAATACAGCCATTATGGATGTGTCTCCAGTAGCTGATGAGTCAGTGAATGCTGGAGACAAAGTACCAGAAGATACTGACAGCATTAGAGGAACCAGGCAGCTGACCCTGAAAGGGAATGAGCTAGCTGAGGAGCATTGGGCCACTTCAGAAAAAAGTGATGGCCTTCTCACTGTGGTTACTGAGCTGCAGATTGGAAGAGCTCAGACCTCAGAGTCACTAGAAGAACTGTGTAAATTTTAAATAAAGCCGGAAGAACTTGCTCTGGAGTGAGGAAGATTGTAGAGTAGGGGGCATTATGTAATAAGGTGACTTGCCCTATGGCTAAGCAAATCCTGATTCCAGGACATGCAATGTGTGCTGTACCAGGTAATGCCAGGCTTAAAAGAGAAGGTGGAAAGGCCAGGAAACTGGAACTAGAGTGAATGCTGCAGGGACCATGAAGACTTCTGCAGAGCACCAAGTCTGCATGAGAGAAGTGCAAAAAGCAAGAGAAGGATCTTTAGGCCAGGAGACGTGAGTGAGACCATGCCCAAGAAACAAGGGAGAGAGTGACATACAGACGCTTAAGGACTCTGTGGCCGGCTAAACCTGGGGTGAAGACTGCATGAGTTTCTGTTTTGTTCTGAAAGATTTTGTGTTGGAGTACTGGGACAAAAATAATTAACTATCTTGCATTTAGGGCCTGGAGGGCGAATGTACACTTGAGGACTCAATAAATGGGATCCCTTCTGGGGATTGCATGAATTACTTTGGTCTCATATGAATTTTTAGAAGGGTCCCTGAGGGGACGCCAGGGCCAGAGGCATGGTGCAATAAAGTGACCCCTGCCTACAAGGGGGCATTGAAGACCACAACCAAAGGTTGTATTATCTTTGCTGGGCAGCCACCTATTTCTGGAACAAATTCCAGCTCACACAAGCAGGTAGCTCATGCACAGCTACGTTCAGGTCTCCCAAGTTACCAGAGGCCTAAGATGTGGTAGAGGCAAAGGGCCTTCTCTCTGGTGGCCCTGGACTTCTGGGGGCCTCTGAAGGTCACCCAATTTTGGGGAAGATGCTTATAACTCATTCTGTGAGGGGAAAAAAAACTACCAGAAAAATCCTGGAGGGTATAGAATCATAGAATCCTAGGGCTGGAAGGGACCTCAGGAGGTCATCGAGTCCAGCCCCCTACCTAAAGCAGGATCAACCCCAACTAAATCATCCCAGCCATGACTATGTCAAGCTGGTCTTAAAAACCTTTAGGGATGGAGATTCCATCACCTGCCTTGGTAACGCATTCCAGTGCTTCACCATCCTCCTGGTGAAATAGTTTTTCCTAATATCCAACCTACACCTCTACCTCTGTAATTTCAACCATTGCTCCTCGTTCTGCCATCTGTCACCACTGAGAACAGTCTCTCTCCATCCTCTTTAGAGCCCCCTTTCAGGAAATTGAAGCCTGCTATCAAATCACCCCTCAGTCTTCTCTTCTGCACACTTAATAAGCCCAAATCTCTCAGCCTCTCCTCACATGTCATGTGCTCCAGCCCCCTAATCATTTTCGTTGCCCTCCGCTGAACCTGGTCCAATACATCTACGTCCTTTCTATACTGGGGGGCCCAGAACTGGATGCAACATTCCAGATGTGGCCTCAGCAGAGACGAGTAGTGGGGAATAATAACTAGATTTGCTGGAAATGCTTCTCCTAATGCACCCCAATATGCCATTAGCTTTCTTGGCTACAAGGGCACACTGCTGACTCATATCCAGTCTCCTATCCACTGTAATCTTCAGGTCCTTTTTTGCTGCACTGCTACTTAGCCAGTCGGTCCCCAGCCTGTAACCGTTGTTGAGATTCTTCCATCCCAAGTGCAGGACTCTGCACTTGTCCTTGTTGAACCTCACCAAATTTCTTTTGGCCCAATTCTCCAATTTGTCTAGGTCACTCTGGGCCCTATCCATGCCCTCCAGTGTACCTACCTGATCCCCTAGTTTAGTGTCATCTGCAAATTTGCTGAGGGAGCAATCCATCCCCTGATCCAGGTCATTAATAAAGATGTTGAACAGTAATCGCCCTAGAAGTGATCCTTGGGGCAATCCACTTGAAACCGACTGCCAGCCAGACACTAAGCCATTGAGCACGATCTGTTGGGCCCATCCATCAAGCCAGTTTTCTATCTGTGAAGAGAAGAGCGAGGGAGATCACATCAGGACCTCTGCTCGCATTCTCTTTTGAGGTGGAAAGCTATAGGCCAACACTGCCTGTGCATTTCCACTGATGTCAGGAACGGGTGTAGACAAGATCGGAACCAGATCCTTAAGGAAACCATTTAGGCAAACGGACAGTGGATATGAACATGTTTTTAATTACTGTAATTTTTTCACAACCCAAATGTAAAATGATCTATTTACTGAATAACATTAAGGTATGTTTATTATTTTGGAGCAATTATAGTTTTTGTGTTTTCACATTTGCCAGTCACTGAAGGCAGGTTTTTGACATGTTTGCCATATCATAAAGAAGTGTTTTCAGGGCATTATTTGTCTTTAAAAGTGCTGCTTGAACCTGTGTTGTTTCAGAGTGTCAGACTAGCTCCCTCCTTAGTGGGGAATTGATGAGGCATATTGGAAAGGTTACCATGAGAGGAAGTGCAGATCAGGAGTAGAGTAACAAATCTGCAAAAGGGGGGCTCAGTCTAAACCTACATTAAGTAGTGAGTCTGCAACTTTATATCAGCAGACTTTTACCAGTAAATACTGGTTTAAAACTGAAAACTAAAAGCCTTATGAGTGATTTCCCCATGAAAAAACCGTGTTCATTTCTTTTTATGTTTTGATAAACAGAACTTTTTGAAAGGTTCCAAGATACTGCAGAACTTACAACCTTTTAAGGTTTTTCCATCCATATTGACTACACATGACACCTACTGAAAACCAGAAAAGTACAGGTTAGCAGAAACAAAAATTGCATTAAAGCATTTGATAAGATGCTGCCTGTCGTATCTGTAATCTCTCTTCTTTGTATTCTGGAAAAATGGAACACAAGCCAACAAATACAAGCATCGTTATGGTAGTACTACTATTTAATTAAAAATCTTGTCCGGGTCTGTCTTCTTTTATTCCCATCTCCTGGTACTAGTCCTTCATGATGAATGCAGGTGGTAGAGGGAGGAGGTACTGAGAGTAATTCTTGTCTGTCTATCATATTGTTGATTTTGCTGACCTACATGGTAGCCTTGATTTTCGCTCAATTGTAACGTAAACCAAACAAGAAACATTCTGTGTAATAACATTCAAATCGCAATGACATCTTCTTTGGGAGCTCAGACTGATTTGGGAAATAACGTGACAATATCACTTGAACAAGTAGTCGGTCCCTAAATCATGCAGACATGCCATTGTGGACCAAAATGGAAACAGTGTTTAATGAGAAATCTAGATGTTGAACAGGTCTTCAGTCCCTTGGCAACATACCCTCCTGTAAGAAAATGTAAAATCACACTGTGTTTTTGTACGTCTCACTCCACCCCAAGTTCCATGCTGTGTTTTCAGAAAATGTGTCTGTCTTACAAAGATGATTGTGTTATTGCTGGTCTAGTATAACTTCTGTAGAATTCAAAAACAGGTTCCCTCCAGTTACTTCCACCAACGAAGACAATCTCATTCTGTTTCTTCAGCAAGCATCCCGTAACGTATACTGTGATGAATTGGCTGAGCAGTGACTGACCATCAGAAGAAAGTGTGGTCAATCTGCTGGGGTGGGGGGTGGCTCTGATGTTAGTTTTCTCCTCCTGCTGAGGAGGGTGATGTAATAAGTTGCCAGAAAAGGAGGATTCTGTGGCACTTTTTCAGGCAGCTTGGAGAAAGGGGGTCATAGAGGCCTGGTAGAGCACGAAGAGGAAAGCAAGGGGGTTGGTGGGTGTATTGGGATTCATTACATTAGGGCTTCTAGCGAATTAGCAGCTGATGTGGCAATGACCCCCTGGCATGGGGACCAAGAACATCTATACATGGCCTTCTGAACACCCCATGAAAGATCCCCAGTCACTATACAGTTTCCTATGGCATGAAAATCTAGTGCTGTTCTTCTCCCTTTGTCTCCTAACACTGCTCCCCACACAATCAATCTGGTAGGAAACTCAACTACAATGTTGTTGTTTTATGTCTTTTGTCTTCTACTGTGTACATAAATAATATTGTTAGTCTTTAAGGTGCTGCAGGATGGCTTCTTTGTTTTGCTGCTTAGCAAGGCTCACATTTAAGATTATAGCCTGATTTTGAATTTTTTCTCTTCATCTTTCTCTAGCACTTGGTCTACCTTATAGAATTCCTCTTGCTGCTCTAGTTGCTACCCATCTCCAGGAAGCTGTCATTTACCTGTACGTTATTTGTACAGCCCTCCCACAGATACCCAAAAGGTCACCACTGTGCATGAGAAAGTACAGAGGATCCTAGGCAAAGGCTACCTGTGGGTGTTGTCAAATCTGAATCTAGGCAGGAGGGAACATTGAACCTTTATTAAGGTTTTAATTTTTTTTGTTTGCTTATGCAACATTTCTGTCTACAGAACTTGTGCTTTTATCACTCACCTTGTCAAAGAAAAGCTGGATTGAGCTCCTTCATAACTCAGTTAATGCCCCTTGTGCTTGTCATACAAGTGTCTGTGCAAAATGATGTGCATCTCTTATCTATTCATAGTAGATTAGTGGATGTCCTCAAGCTACAACACTCCTGAATATTAAGAAATTGAAATTAACAACTAATTCTTCTATGTGGTACCATATGGCATTTCTTACAGAGCACTGAACTATTTTTGTTCAAGATGAAAGGAAGGAAGGACTGGATATTAAAACAATGCATGAGAACTCAGGATATCTGGGTTCACTTGCTGGCTCTGTCACAGACTTCCTTTGTTGCTTCAGGTAAGTCACCCAAACTACATGTGCCTCAGTTCTGCTGTCTGTAAAATGGGGATACTAATACATTTTCTGTCTTGTCTGTTCAGATTTTAGCTTCTTTGGGTCAGGGACTGACTTTTACTAGCTATATGCTTGCAGAGGATACACAATGGAACCATAATTTTCGTGGGGCCTCTATTCACTGCCATAATGTAAGTAAAGCAGACATTGCCATTCAAATAAAATATGCTGACTACCATGGAATTTTATAACTACGTGTTTTATAACAAAGGATTAAATATAAGCTTACTAATGTAAATATATAAATGTGAATGTATGAACTGTGCTCAATTAATTTCCCTTCTGACATATTTACAAAAAACAAAAGTCACCTTTATTTTAAAGGCTCCCCTCTCATTTTGCTCTATTATCTGTGTTCAGTTGCTTGTTATTGTCTAAGCTATTTTTTATGGATTTCTACCTTAAGAGAATGGTGGAAATCGCAAGAGGCTACACCAAAGGTAGAAATTCCTGGAAGCTATAGTATAACATTTCCTTCCCATTGTATAAGTCATCTTTATTGAATTTAACGTTTGTGCGAGATCTGAAATTATTAGCACTGAATCACTATTTGATTGTAGCTCAGAGTGGACAGACACAATGTAAGAAATCACTGTGCACTTGGAAAATATCCAAATTCAGAAATTATATGACAGCATACAGCATGATCTCCTTAACCTTTGTGGCACTAGCAGCTTCTCCTTTTGTTCCATTTTTATTATCTCTAAACACTGATTTAATGAATGCATTTAACTGCATCATTCCTCGTATTGTTCAACATAGCTATGGAGAACTCAGTTAATGATGGTGCTGTACACAGTGTTTCCATGCACTGGAAGACCACAAGCCCTTTTCATATAAAATGAAATGAGCCTATTCAGACTTTTTTCTCACAGTACGTCTAGTCAAGATGAAGTGCTTTGTAATACTTGACATACTATTCTTTGTCATCTTTAGAAGGAGTGGGAATAGAGGTTGAGCCTCTCTAATCTGGTTCCCTCAGGACCTGACCAGTGCCAGATTATGGATGTTGCTAGACAAGAGAGTTCCAGATTAGAGAGTTTCAACCTGTAATTGTTTTTGGTGTTTTGTTTGTGTTGGGTTCCTAGACTAATTCTTTCTACTTCTTCAGTGTTTGATAACCCTAAATTCTTGCAATATTTGTGTAATTGTGAAGGACAAAGATCATTGTAGGATTAATGATATTTCAGTAACATTTCAGGAAGGAAAGAAGCCTTGAGGTCTACCTAAATCTGTCTAACATTGATACAGGTAATGCATTTTCCCCCTAAGTACTTCTGTAATACTTTTTGGAATATGTTCAAAATTGCAGCTTCCACATGTTAATTAGGTCATTCCACGCATTAATTACCCTATGAATAACAGTTTCTCTTGTGCTCCCTAAGGCTACGTCTACACGTGCACCCAAATTCGAAATAGCTTATTTCGATGTTGCGACATCGAAATAGGCTATTTCGATGAATAACGTCTACACGTCCTCCAGGGCTGGCAACGTCGATGTTCAACTTCGACGTTGCTCAGCCCAACATCGAAATAGGCACAGCGAGGGAACGTCTACACGCCAAAGTAGCACACATCGAAATAAGGGAGCCAGGCACAGCTGCAGACAGGGTCACGGGGCGGACTCAACAGCAAGCCGCTCCCTTAAAGGGCCCCTCCCAGACACACTTTCATTAAACAGTGCAAGATACACAGAGCCAACAACTAGTTGCAGACCCTGTATATGCAGCACGGACCCCCAGCTGCAGCAGCAGCAGCCAGAAGCCCTGGGCTAAGGGCTGCTGCCCACGGTGACCACAGAGCCCCGCAAGGGCTGGAGAGAGAGTATCTCTCAACCCCCCAGCTGATGGCCGCCATGGAGGACCCCGCTATTTCGATGTTGCGGGACGCGGATCGTCTACACGTCCCTACTTCGATGTTGAACGTCGAAGTAGGGCGCTATTCCCATCCGCTCATGGGGTTAGCGACTTCGACGTCTCGCCACCTAACGTCGATTTCAACTTCGAAATAGCGCCCAACACGTGTAGACGTGACGGGCGCTATTTCGAAGTTACTGCCGCTACTTCGAAGTAGCGTGCACGTGTAGACGCAGCCTAAGTGTCCAGACTATCCTTGCTTTGTAGCTTCCTGTCTTCTTGGTTGAGAGCTGATTACCTTCAGATGTGTTTGTGGCATCCACTGTCTCACTACCCCTAACCTATCTGCACTTCCACCTTCAAATTTTGGTCCATCTCAACATCTTCTGATAAACAGATTGTCTCTGTTGCTTCATCAAAGATTAGTGCTAAGTGATGGGATTTCTCATGAGGGGTCATTCAAAAGTCTGTACTGTCCCCTGCCCCTGTTCAGTGTGTAGGTGATGGGGAAGAGGAGATACATGAAAATGTTGGTAGTGACATTGATTTCTGATGGCACTCATCTTAGTCACCATTTCATCAATTAGATGTAGTTCTCATCCAGCTTTCCCAGAGTTTGACTGAGAATGAGGTTTTATTAAGAGCTGGCTAGTTGAGGGTCAATCTTAATAAACCTGTGGTGATGTTGGTGGATTGGGGGAATGACCAGAAGAAATAGTGGAGGACATATTGGTTTGTTCAGCTGACCTGGTATGCTACCTTTGTTACTAAGGTCTCGGACGCTTACGGGACTTCTGCCTGAGTCTGGAGCTCCAGGTGGCAACAGTAGCCAATAAAACCTTTCCAATATCTGCTTGGTTTGGAGATGGCAACCTTTCCTACCAGCTGCAGATCTGAGTTTTATTATTCCTCGCTTTGACTACTGCAGATTATTTCATGTTTAGAAGTTTTTCAACTACAGAAAACGCTAATTCTCTCTTCCAGAGTTTATAATCTCTTCTAGTCTGTTTTTAGGTGAAATTAGAAGTACTGTTTTTAGTCTATAATTTTTTTTATAGTTTGGGCCATGAGTGTTTTAGCAATCACCTCTCTCTTCATTTGAACATTACTGAATTCTTTCGTTGTTCAAAGAGAGATGTTGCTACACAGGGAAGACAAACATCTCACACAAGTGACGCAGTATATTGACACTGTGTAACTGTTTTTATTTGGTGCAAAAGGCATACTTAAAAAGATTCATTCCTGCATTCCTTTGCTAATTGATTAGTATGGAAATTGCATTGATCAATATTTTGGTTTGTTCTGTTCTAATTAATATAACCCCTTATATGCAAATTTTCCATGACCCATAGGTGGAAATCATTCTCCCTTTGTTTGTTATTTACAACTCCTGGAAGGAAATTATCTCTACTATATATGAATACTTCATATGAACACTGTGTTCATTACTAAGGCAAACAGTTGTGTATGACAGGGAGCAGCCACATTGGTTCACATTTTCACACTTCAGCTGGTAGAGTGACCTTGGAATACTTTGAAAAACATGTTTTCATTCAAATACTGTTTTTACTATGTGTTTTTTTTTTTCAAAATATGTCTGCGCCTACAAAGTAAGCAATGCAATTGTTTTTTTCTGTCTCAAGTCTAGAACAGCAAAGGCCAGAGTTAAGCAATCACAGAAAGGGTTGAGAATTGTTCTGGGATACTTGGCTGGGTACCATACAGTAGAGGAGGCCTCACTTTGTACCTCCCCAGCTGGTCAGGCTGGTGTTGAGGCAACAGTGCAATGGAGAGAGCTGTGAAAGTGATTCCAAGCAGGAATTAAGGGGGTTAAAGCCTAACTTGGAACCTGAGTAGCAATGGCCAGAGACGATCACTCCAGGAAAATCTGATAATTGATTTGAGATGCTAGGGGCTTGTCCATCCACCCCCACATGGACCAAATCTATCTCCCACAGATATGCACCCCTTCATTTATGATATCAGATTGCATCATCTCTCCTCTGTACCCCACTGCACTAAACCAAGCCAGGACCAACAGCAGCTGAGATTTTCTCTTTCTGTCTCCTCAGTAAATTTTCCCTACACAGCAATAAAAGACACAAGATAGCATCAGATACAACTTTATTATTTTTATATTTTACATTTTTTCTTTTGTGTTTTTCCCCCTGAAATAGTCATGGAAACAGAACAATGTTTAAAATTGCCCACTGTGTTTCACAGTACTGTTACAGTCTTATACAACGTTTCAACTTTTAAGTTTGTGTTTGTGATTTTTACAAGAAAATACATTCTACCTGCCGTAGTTATATTTTATCTTGTCTGAGCTCTGACAAAATTTGCCATACATCCAATTATCAAATTGTTGAGTTTTTTTTGCTAAGAAATATATAGACATTCAGATATAATCAACTTCTCAAACTGAAAATCTACTTTTTAAAGAATGTCAGCTAAATCTCACATAGGTGATAAAAAGGTAAAACTTTTTCCATGCATTTGTAAGCACCATAATGTTACCCAAATAGCAGGATATGACCATGTAATTGCATAACTGATTTACAAGATGCCTTTACAATACCCAAAGTCACATAAACAAAAAGTAAAAAGAATAAAACATGGCCATTTGAAAATATGTTAATGGAATAGGTCTCCAACATTGTGGAATGGGTAAACAGTCAAAACAGCTTCAAGGTATAGCATGCAGTTTTTAGTTTACTTGGTATTTCAGCTGGTCATGTCAGCATAGCAACACTGTGAATGAGGCATTAGATTCACCACAAAGTAGTTTTAACTGAAGTCTTACCTACAGAATGTGATGAACTGAGTTTCTTATACAGAAATATAGAACTTAAAAATATGAATGAGAAAATAGACATTATGCAAAGGAATAAATTGTGAGTTGTTGAGGAATAGGCCTGAATTATTGCATAACTTGTTGTTTTGTGAATTTGTATTAGTTAAGTGTCTTTTCTTTTTGAAAATGATACACATACTAAGTTTTTCAAAATTTCAATTGTTTATGTGACTGTATTGACATCCCTTTCTAGTATATTCTATTTAAAGATTGTTTGAATACTCTGATTCAAGGCTCTTTTGCCTTGACTTTTTTCCCCCTGTAAAACTTATAGCAGTACATTGCGTAATGACAAGTGACCAAAAAAAATCAATTTGTAATCTGATTTGAGGTTTTTGATTTCCTCTGATGAGTTTAAATTTCATTAAAAGCAACCTTATTCAAACATAAAAGAAATCCTTGAAGGGTAAAACAGGGAATTGTCTCAAAGAGTATAAAGAATCCAAACTCTTTTGTGCTATTTATTCATTGCATTAATTGTGAGGTACAACATGTGGTGTCAGTTGGCAGATGTACTGTTATCAGGCCCTCTGATCAGCAAGGGGAGGTAAAAAAGCACAAGGGCTCACATTCAAAAATCGTTCTTTGGCATATTGACACTTCAGTTATCAACAACCCTTATTATCTGCTTAGAGCTAGATCGCAGCTTGCTGGTGACATAATAAGCTACAAATCACTGATGGTGCCTTTCTGCATTCTCTTAATTGTATGTATTCGCTGGAAAAAAATATCATTGGGGCCTCTTGTCTTGATGAGAAATTGACATTTTCTGACTGATTATTTGGGAGCACTATGTGAGGTAGATAAGACTTACAGTTGTTTTAAAGGAGGGCAGCCATTCTTTCAGGGGCCTTTTTATTGCTCTAGTTGACCCACTTGATGAGTATGGATTTCATGAGGTCTTTTTCAGCATTTGAACTATAAAAGGTTCAGAATGACACCACCCCTTATAGACAAAAGATAACCTTGCCCTTTGAATATATTGATTCTTTATTAACTAGGCTGTTTAATGCAATGAAATGAGGCATTAGATTGAAGCCCATTTCAAGTGCTTTGAATAATCTTTAAAAGCTTGAAAGACTTTAAAAGGCGGCTCTGCAATAATTGGCATATATTTTTAGAGACTCTATTCCTTCATTTTGATTAAGAAATTTTTATCTTTGTATTTCTAAAATCATTGTAAGCTGACTTAACATTTTATCACACCAGGTTACAGATAGTTAGTTTGTCATAGGTGGGAGACTTCTCCAGCACTTGTAATTCGTAGCACAGAATTTGTTTCTTCTTTGTTTTCTTTGCATTGAATGTTAGGCTAACCGTTTAGCTACTCATTATTCAAACCTTTGAAATAAACCCAAAAGGAATAGTGCCAATAGGCATCAGGCAGACTTTCATCCCTGTAAGCCTTCTTATAAGTGGAATGCATCTGATTTAACCCTGATTCATAGATACTACTCAAAGTGATTGTAAACAGGAGGGGAAAAAAACACCCTGAAATATTCGAAAGTGTTTCTATTTTGTTATTATTTTCAATAATTGTTTCCTATTTTGCTCAGCACCACAAGTAATTAAGATGATGTTTGTGGTTGCTAATGTAAAGCACACTAGATATAT
>NC_134143.1:49092500-49100000 GCF_033958435.1 Carettochelys insculpta | reverse complement strand
AAATTAAAGATTTTTGTAACTTGTTTATCCAATATGTCAAAACTGGACTCCAAAAGATGCCATATCATATTACCTTAATATAACAATGTAAGATTTGAATAGTATGAAAATATGTATGTTGGCAGAGAACATTTCCATGGAAAACATCTATATTTTATACATAAGGTTTCCATTACATAGGCTGCACTCCATAGTTGTATGAGGCTGAGTTAGGCAATCATGCAGATAGAAGCAAAATACGTGTCTATCTTGTACATGGAAAAGCTAGTCACAGGTTTACAGCAGAATTTTATGCCAGATTCTCTTGTGTTCTGGCCCCTTTATGCCATTCTGGCAGCAAAAAGGTCTTGGATGGTAGCCAGATCTTGCCAGGTGTGAATGCCTCTGGTGAGGCAGAGCTTACAGCTGATGTAGAGCGGGCACAGCTAACCCAGGTCACATCTCTATGCAGCCCCAGGACAGGAGGCAGGTAGGGGGCTTGGTCAGAATGTAGCATGCTTCATTTTCTTCAGTTGATACACGGTCTCCTTGGAAATCACTGTCAGCTCACATAGGCTAGAAGAGCCTAGGGCCAGAGCCATCACAGACTGGCCCAGAGAATCTGGTAGTTGAGAGCCATCCTTCTCTTCTGTGCCGAATAGGTTTCAACGTAGGAGAGAATCTGGGCCTATATGTATTCAGAATCATTAAGGAGATGCCATCTTGTTCTGTCTCAAGGTGATACTGAAGAAGCAACAAGAAAGTACTGCCAAGTCATATGTCCTCCATTGGTCCTTGACTCTACCTGTTTCTCTCTTCCAAAATAGAATTCTGAAAAGTATAATTTAACAGGGGAAATCCAATTTTTTTTCAGAAGTTGTGTGCATGAATATATTAGTAATGAACACAACAAACTGATACTAACTTTTTGTAACTCCTAACTGTGCAAGTTTAGATCATACGGTGCAGGAATGTGGGTTATCTACTGCATAACTTGCATTTTCTGGTAAAAATTCCATTTTGTTTCTTTTTTAAAAAAATTCTTAAATATGATTTTTTGTCCAACTCAAAGTTTTTGGTCAGCTGTGGCCTTCTAATGCATAGTTTAAATAATATTTATGCATAGAACAAAATGAGTTCCCTTTACATTTCCCTCAATATACTCCCCAAAGAATGATTTCTTTCAGAGTTGTACAATCAGGATGCTGGTCATACAAACTGAGATCTTATGAACTTGGATATATGTGTATTTGTACAACTCCTTATACAGTGAAGTACTGGATTCATGGCTATCACTCCTAGGTGGTATAGTAAGATAAACAATAAATATGCAGGTTGAACCTCTCTAGTCTAGCACCCTTGAAACCTGACTGATGCTGAACAAGAGAATTTGCCGAAACACGGGAGGTCAATATTGTCTAGCAGCATTACCAATACTTCTGCTCCTTACTGGTCTCTGAGAAGACATTAAGGGGTAAATTACAGCTAAATACCACCACAGAACACTCAGAGCCAGGACTGGTGGCTGTAAACTTTATGGGACCACAGGAAACTTGGCCAAACCCATGATAAGTGGACCTCCAGCTAACCCAATATCATGCCAGACCATGGATGTTGCTGTACAAGAGAGTGCCAGACTAAAAAGTTTCAGCCTAAAGAATACTGAATATGTTCTGCTGTGCATTACAATCATATGTTGTACCAATGTGAAAAATCCTTCACCATCTATCAATTAAAAATAGATTAAAAAATTAAATCTTAAATACATTTTGCATTTCAGAATCCACAGCTGGCCAGAGCTTTCTTGCTAAAAAATATTTTTCAGCACCATTTATGGGTATTGTGCTTAATGGAAGGAAAAAAAAGCTCTGCCCCAAAGAACTAACAATCTAAAGCCTTGCTCTTTGCAAAGAGTTAAGCACATCCCTAAATTTTATGAATGTGAAGTTCTTCTACTAAAGACACATACAGTTGACAGACTTACTCACGTGCCTAAAATGAAGCACGCACATAAATCTTTGTAGGATTAGGGCTCTAGGGGATGCAAATTTTTAGACCCTTACTCAGAAGCCAAGTGTAAGCCAGTTCACACTAGTAAACCAGTTGAGGTTAAACAAGCAATTTAATCTGAGAGTAAGAGTTTATGGAATATGGTCTAAAATATGTTTATTGGTAGATAATGTATATAAGTACTGGGGAAAGTAGAATGGAAATGAAAGTGACCATTAAAAAGAAAAAAGCAGTCAAATAGCACTTTAAAGACTAGCAAAATAGTTTATTAGGTGAGCTTTCGTGGGACAGACCCACTTCTTCAGACCATAGCCAGACCAGAACAGACTCTGTTCTGGTCTAGCTATGGTCTGAAGAAGTGGGTCTGTCCCACGAAAGCTCACCTAATAAACTATTTTGCTAGTCTTTAAAGTGCTACTTGACTGCTTTTTGTTTTGATAGTGTATAGACTAGCACGGCTTCCTCTCTGTTACCATTAAAAGGAAAAGGAGCTTGGAGCAGATCTAAAGATATTTTAAGTTATGTCAGGGGTTGCAACGCCACCTAACAGTTTCATGGTTATGGAGAGAAGAAAGATGGCTTTAAACCAAGTCATCTCAGATTTGCCGAGTATTATTTTCACACACACAGCCAAATTCAGTGGTTTGCCTTATAGCAAGAACCACATTGCACCCCAGCAAGCCCTACAATGGCATTACTCATTTGCACCAAGGGCTGAATTGTGTGGGATGTTGCAGGGCTCAGTTCTGTGACCTCTTCTGTTCAATGTGTGGACATGGCCTCAAGGGGAGACCATGACACAATCTGTGTTGGGATGATGGTGACCTTTAGTACTACCTCTCAGACTTCCCTTGACCTGGACAGTATGATCAATCAGGTTTCCTTGCACTGGATGAGAGCTAGCTGCTTGAGTCTTAATCCAGAGAAGAGGTTATGCAGGGGGAAACAAACAAGACAAGCAGTAATATCTGTACCTTTAACAAAAGGGGCATATCACCTTTTGTAATAGAGTTCCAAAATTGATTAGACCCATGGCTGCTTCTGGATCTTCAGGAAAATAGCAGTGAGGAAGAATTCTGACTTGTGTTTTTACTTGACTGTATAGTTATGACCATTCCTAATGGGGCAGAGATGTCAGCCACTATTTATGCTTCTTTCATCTCCAGATTTGATGATATCAGCACACTCTCTATAGGGCCTGGTGCTTGAGGCTCACCCTAGACCTTCAACTAATGCAAATGGCAGCTGCCCTGTCTCTGATCAGAAAACTCTTGGCTTGTGTGTATTACTAACAAAGATACTAAGACACGAGAAATTGACTCAATGCCAATTTATGACGATTTTTTTAAAAAGCAGAAATCTTCCAAACAACCCATCATGCAAAAGCTCTTGTGGTGTTTGATTACAAAAGCACATATGACAGTTCAGAGACTGCACTGGCTTCTCATTCATTGTTGGTACATATTGATTTTGAACTCCGTGCCTCTATAATTTGTATGCTGGATACCCACTGCTGACACAAAGTGGGGATACATAAATGTAAAGTCCTTAAAGTCTTGGGGTAGGATAGGACATTTACACTAGCTGGAGAGTGAGATCACAACCCCTATGTACTACTTAAATTCTGCTTGAGTACTCAAAATAGGGTTTATATTGGATGTGAATGATGCATAGGCCTTGACTGGCTCCCTGGAGTGCAGTGAATTTCACTCCCATATGTTGTTAAACTTCAGCTCTACAGTTTGCTTCTTCTCTCTTTGGTTTGATAAAACCAGAATATTGTTGGTGCCAGACCTATGTAGTAACTTGGGGCCAGACTTATGGAATTATTTAGATGCCTAAAAATAAAAATAGGTAACTAGTGGAGGTTAGGCACCTAACTTTCTTAGGGTTTTTGGAAATTCCACTAGATGTTTTTCAGTTTCTTAAATACCTTTGAAAATCCAGTCTCTGAGCCTTTTTGATGGGGAGCGTCAGAGGGCAGCTTCTCTTACTGTCATTACGTACATTTAGATCATCTTAGTATGCATTTTCTAATTATTTTAGCATCTGGCTAAATGGATGTTGGTACTGTTACAAAAATAAGGGTTCTACCTGGCCTAGTTCTTTATTTACTTTTTACACAGTAAAGATTTGTCTCAAAAAGATGTATTATACCATCAATTGTCAGTGTAACAGTTGTTCTTTTCAGCAGTCCTACAATCAGATCTATGGCTGCACAGATCTGACTGTAGGTCAGCACTTAGATTGTCTACTCTTTGGTGCAGGGACAGTGGCCAAGGTTTTCAGAAATCACTAATGAGTTAGGTGTCTTGATTTCGGGAGTTCCCAATGTGAAACCCCTGGAAAGGTCTTTTTCAAATTGGCCCCACTGAAATGTGTCAAATTGGACTCCCAAAAAGTAAACAATGAAGAATCTCTAATCACTTTTGAAAACCAAGGCCTGTCTCATCAACTGCATTTGGAAAGTGCATGATATATTGTGGACACCATTGCAATGTAAACAATAAAGTTCAAAAGTTTTGCTGAGAAATGTGAGCCTAGATCTGGGAGGTTTCTGTGCCTGCAATCCCATCTGACTTTAGTGGGAGGTGAAGTGTTTCAGTTCAGCACAGAACAGAATTGAGCCCTATATTTGAAATAGGTTGGCAACTAACCTTTTTGAATTGTTCAAATTAAGCAGGCATTACTTATCATCCATACTTTGAGAAATGTCATAAAAAGGGAAAGCCCTTTGTGGATGTTCTTATTCCTCTTACAAATTTGCATTGCACCATAATTCTGCCCCAATGCCAGTAGGTGACCAAGTGAATCCTGCAACTGATTTATACACACAAACAAAAAAGCAGAACCTTAGAGTTGTCTCTCTTTAATTAAAATGTTTCATTTTTCATACAGGCCCAAGTCCTGTATCTAGTTCACCATGACAATGATGGGCCCATAAAGCCAAACAAGACTTGTAATTTGTTAAGTCTGGTTTGCAGTCACAGGGAAGGACAACCCATTGAGTAACAGTTTCAACCAATTTTCATTTTTGACATATTTTAAAATAACACTTGCATTGCATAAAAATAGGGGGAAATAAATGTTCATCAAAAATGTACGGAGAGAATGTATAAGGAAATGCAAGTAGTATACATAATCTGTAAGGAGCATTCAGAGACGTGTTTAGTTTAAAGTTTAATGTATGATACCTAAAGAGAAAATGCCAGGAAAGCAGCTACTATGTCCATGAATGCAAGAATTAAAATCAAATTACGATTTGCTTCAAATTTAGCATATTTTGTGCTGCTGTTTTTAGTATGATATTCTTGCATGTATATTGCAGAACCAGAAAACTAAATGTTGTTCTTTCTAATTTTAGTTAAGGCCAAATGTACCACTCTCCAAAAGGACATGAATATAGAGTTTTAGTGTATGCATTGAAAGTCTGCAATACACAAAAAATGAGAGATCCAGCTCACCTTGAAGTCCATTTCCATTTGCACTGGTGCAAGATGGTGGAGGAGAGGCTTGGGGCCTGACAACTGGAGCAAAGGCGCTCTTTTGTTTCACTGCAGAGATGACATTGGCAGGTGAGAATGAGAAAATGCCGTGTGTACTGCTACAGTTTGAAGGGAGGGTGACCGAAGAGGCTGCCATGGTAGGGCTTGACGGCACTACTGCAATAAAGCAAAAATAATCAGGACTCAGATTGAGGTTTTTCATGGCAAACATGGAAAAAGAGAGTGATAGGGCCTTGCCTCTTAAATATTGGAAAAATATATAGATATAAAAAAAGAAAATAATGAAATGCCTTGGCTTGGCCACTCTCTGGATAACAGGCAAACTCTTTTGTGTTGGACTTTTGTTACAAATTGTGCAGTCCAATTTTTTTCTCTGAGATTGTATTATGGCAAATAAAGATCAATTTACTATATTCATTTTTACGTCCAGCCTCCAGAGTCACCCCTCCTTTTATCCAGTAGCTTGCATAGAAAATCAAAACAGTGCAAGTATCTGATTTTGTAATAAACATGAATCTATATGATGATGTGTTACCAAAAATAGACACTTACTGCCATAAGGAGAGTTAGCTGAGGAGCCATTAAGAAATCCAGGGGAACCTGGTACACCTAGATTGGGCATGCCGGCATTGCCATATCCATTCATGCTATTGCTGACTGTGTTGTAATTGGACTGCTGAGGAGTACTGCTTGGAACATATCCTCGCGGGGAAACACTGCTTGTGTTGCGACTGTAACCTACTGTGTTAGAAACCCCCCCACCCAGAAAAAATAATGTTATTATTTATAATATAAACTTAGAGGGCTGGGGGGTTTCCTCATGCATCATATATTACAGAGTTTTAATTGATTGCACAGCTTTGCTGTAAGTTGTCTGCTACTGCCCTATCAGTTTAAGATAACCTTATCATGCCAAGCTTACTTAAATCATCTGCAAGCACTCTATGTTGTCTCTCCTCCTAGCATAGACAGCCAACAAAAGCGCTCTTCGATCCAAGCATGTCAGTTTCCTTCACATTTGTCTTTAGTAGCAATTATCAACAGGCTTGATTCCTGGTTTGTACCAACATACTGGGTGAACTTTCAGCCCTCTCCAGACTTTCAAATGCCATAGCTGACAGTAAAAAACTTGTTTGTTGCAGTGGTTTAACTTTAAAAGGCTGTTTTGGGGTCTTCATTTCTATGATTGATATTTTTATACCAACAGTAAGCTAGTACTTTCATAAAGGTGCATGTTTCTGAGAAGACTAACCCAGAACCTAGGTGGAGAATGTTTATGAGATTTATAGTCTTAGAAGTGGATTAAAAGACACCTTCTTTTGTAAGCAGAGATAAGGCAGAGTCAGGATTTCAAACAACAGAACATTAACATAAATTTATTCCCATCTGTGCAATCAATTTATAATTATGTTGTAAGCAAAAATGTGATTTTGAACATACATAAGAAGCTTTTTTACTCCTTTCATTAGTATAAATCTTTTAAAATGCAATTTGCTATAGATATGTTAAGTTAGAAAATGTAAGTTACAAGGATTGTGTTTTATATATTCCATACCTACATTTGTATCAAATGTGCTTACATTTATAAAAACATGTAAAAATACCTTGTGGGCAAATTAGATACGTCTGTATAAATGCTCAGTAAATGTGGAGGATCTCCAGACGTAGGTGTTTTGTAATAAATATACACATTATATATCTAATATGAATAATGTGCTGTCATATCTTTCTGTATTTTGCCTAAATCTTTCAATTGGAGATGTTTCATGGTAAACACACAAAAAAGGGAAGAATTTAGTATTACTGGGAATTTAAAAACTGCTCTCCATTACATGATCAAAGATAGGACTTAAGGGAAGGGAGAGGAAGAAGAGCACAGTGATGGCATCAGACACCTTTAATAGACATGTTCTAAGAAGAGCCATCAACATGAAGGATTAACTCGTGAAACCCCACATACCTTGGTCATTAGCCTGTGATGTTTCTGAAACATTAACTGCTAGCT
>NC_134143.1:49085000-49087500 GCF_033958435.1 Carettochelys insculpta | reverse complement strand
TTTATCTTGGAAGTTCTGTTATGTCAGTGGAACTATCCACAATTGTAAAATTTGACATATATAAGCCTTTGCAGGATAGAGGCCTTCTGGTGCACCCCTTCTTAAAATCTGCTCCCTCTTCCAAATAATCCAATTTTCACACACTTTCATTTCCTTTGAAATTGGCTGTTACAACAACATCCCTATATGGGAGGCTAAGAAGCAACAATATCATTAATACATATATCAATCCAGAGATTGAAATGCTGGAAGCAAAAGCCCTATGGGTAATGAATTTGATGGCTCTGGTTCTTCTTGAGGTAAAACTTGTTCTGTTGGAACTCAGCCCTCAGGAACAAAAACCCCTAAGTGAAATGCCCTGCATTTGAAAAATCTTTCAGAGTGTCTCCAATTATTCTAACAGTGAATATCTGATATGAGTTGCTAGCATGTTCACAAATTAAAAGAGAAACCTAATGATATTGCTTATGTTCATGCTGAGCATTAAAAGGTAATGTCTAAAAAGGTTTTATTGTGTTAATAAAACTCAGAGGTGGTCAAGACTTGGTGCATACAGCAATAGAATATAAAATAATCAGTCATAATGTTATGACTTCATTTATCATTTGTATTTTCAAGTTTGCCTTGAAAATCAGACACTGCGCTACAAGAGGAAAAGACAAAATTATATCAAAGAAAAGGAAAAATTATAAGCATGACTTATCTTTAATGTTTTACATCAAAATGAAATTTCTGTGATATGTGTCATGTGCATAAACAACACAGGCAGCTTTTGTCTTTGTTGAATTTAAATGAAAACTCCCTCTAGATATTAATATGTGGACTTCATTTGTTAGCCTGCTAAGTCAGGGACTTATAACAAAAGCTTTGTAAACAAAAGATTAAACTGAATCGAGCTTTAGAAAATGAAAGGAAAACAAGAGTCAAATAATCACAGATCAGAGTGGGGCTGCTTAGATTGAAATCACTACAAGCTACTGGAGTGGAAAATGTTTAATTGAACTATTTCATTACGCAGGAAGTTTATGTCCCTCTTGTAGAATCCGAAATATTTGTATCAGAAAATCCATTCCTTCCTTTCTTGAAAAATACTGTCCTGCAGAGATTAAATATAAACTCAGGAATTGCTGATTAACTTGATGGCAAAGAAGTGCCATGAAACATATACCAAGTTTAAAAATTAGTTGCTGGGGTTTTTAAATAATATGTTGCATGCCAGTAGTTACAGCAATTGTCTCTGTGTGAGTGTGTGTGTGTCTATGGAAAGAGAGAGAGTGCTTCTTATACAGTGCTACTTTTGCTAATCATAAATAATACATTATACCACTTAGACATTTACAATAAATAAAGATGCAGAGTATAAATTGATACCCTTGATAATACTAAATTGATAAGAGTATAATAAATTAATACTCCTGGATACTAACCTTTGGTAACCTTTCAGGATCACCTGGATGTCGAGGAATAACTTTCTGCAACCTTTGAAAGCCATAATCTATAGTAGGTTCATTAAGGGCTAAAACATAAACAGA
Organism: Carettochelys insculpta; assembly: GCF_033958435.1. Lineage (NCBI taxonomy): Eukaryota > Metazoa > Chordata > Testudines > Carettochelyidae > Carettochelys > Carettochelys insculpta. The sequence continues at coordinate 49,085,968 of NC_134143.1, read as the reverse complement.
ATTGTTTGTCAGTTTAATCATTATCTCTAGATGATACAGGTATCAACAAATTTACAAAGAAATGTAAAAACCATCACACCCCCATCCTAATTTTTAAAATCTATCCCTAAAAATAGATTTTGTTTTGCATACAAAAGCAATTATTATTTTTGGTTATAAATAGACTGGTGAAAAGTAAAAGGATTGCCAAATATATTGCTAAAATGGTAGTGCAGTAACAAAGTTACAGGTCTTGAAGCCATATATAGCAATCACTACAGTCATGATATGATGTCTGCATCATGGACTGGTTTCTATACTGGCTGTGGATTTATGGGAAACTGGCAATTATGACATATGTCCAGCTATTGCTAGCTTCAGATTTATCCCTGTGGTCCTTTTTTGTCTAGCATATTGCCTGAGCACAAACCAGGCAGGAGGAGCACTTAATCTTGCAAAGCTTTAATAATCTGTGAATGGCTGACTACAAACTGATGTAGAGCACTATCATTCTACAGCTGCAATCCACTAGCCTCATGAAATTGCAGGCCACAAATAGTAATTAATCTTTTTATCCCTCAAATTGTAATTTTGACTATGAACTGTGCTTGGTCATAAATCAACAGCACATGCTGCTGTGTACAGTGCATGAATCATGATCCTGACTCAGTTAGACTGCACACATTGTGTTTAACAAGCTTTATAAGGAGTCATAGGGCTTTATTATAGCTCTGCCTGACTCAAACAAAAACTGAGCCTGGAGGCCCAAGGACTAGAGTTAAGATGAAAATACTTATTAGAGTATATTACTTCTTGATGTAGATATCGTTTTCAGCAGAGTAACTCCATGGTGCATGGTGCTACATAAATCAATGGGTTTTCTGAGACTAATAAGAACTGCCTCCATCTATTCATTACTCAGCCTGCAATTTAGACCATCACTCATTAGTCAGCATGTAATTTGATGATTAACATCATACAACTCAGCA
>NC_134143.1:49065000-49080000 GCF_033958435.1 Carettochelys insculpta | reverse complement strand
GATATGGGCATGATGATGAGAAGTGGTTGGAATTTCAGGTTGCTGATTGTTCCTCACACAGATGAAAAGCAGCCTGCGGGTAGAGAGGAGGTATACATTTGAGATGGGTTTTCACTTTAATATTTTGTCAGACAAAAAATTAATTTTAGTCTATTTCAGTAACAAGCACAAATAAAAAAATCAGCCTTTCCGATGTGACTTGTAGTACTACCACTTCTTAAGAGCACCTAATGCTTTGCACATTAACACCGCAAAGAAATGAAATCGGTTCCCTTTGCAGCCGATTGCAGGTGCAAATTAATATTGTAAAATGAAGATCAATACATGGACAGGGTAAAATCAATAGTGGCTAAATTATTGCTGCATTTTCCTCCTCATTCAAGATGAGTTGTGTTTTCCTCTCAAAGTCAATACTTTGCAGCTTTTCTCATTAATTTCTCAATAAATTTGGCAATGAATTTCAATCACAGAACTCGGCAGGGTGAGCCAAGCATTGTGGAATGCATAGGAAATACAAAGGCATGGAGGGGTTGAACACATCATTCATCAGAAGGCACTCTTGCTTGTTGAAGCAGGACTAATATCGCTGGACTTACTCAGGACAACCAATTTGCTGTTTTTTGTTTTGTTTTTTTATGGTAGAAAGGAAAAGAAATTAGATTTTAATTTCTTGCTTTTTTTCTGAAGAGCTAAAACAGATTTTTCATCTACAAAAACCGGAACAACTTAGTCTTTCTCTTGCCAATTTCTCATAATCACCTCGCTGGCTCGCAAATAGTAATAAAGGAAACAATGGCACGCCCAGTTTCAGCCACTTGTTTCAATTATAGGCCTGAAATTCACAGGTCAGGTAATAATTCTGTTCGATCAGATAATGGTACAGAATTTTCCTTAAAGTACTCTTATTAACAATGGGAAAACTGCCACATTTTCTTCTAATTGGAAATCAAGACCCAGCTCATTCAGATCTGAGCTACTGTTTCTAGGCATGCATACAGACAGCCTAACTGGGCCTAGTGCACAGGGATTGTCTTCCCATTCAAGAATACCTGGCAGTAAATAATGGCATTGTGATGTGACACTATACACAGAAAAAAAGGACAGCTCATCTTCCTTGTTACAAAAATAATACCCTTGCTGACAACTACTGGACTGCATTCAAACAATTCTGTTTACATACCTCAAAGAATACGTTTGATTATGGGCTTTTATAGTCTTGCTGAAACTACATCTACCAAATGCAGCACTGCAGTGAAGGAACACAAATGTCCTAGCATATGCCCTTGCTTCCAGACGACTGATGTGCCTTTGGGTGTGGAAACCCTGACATCCAGGAGGTAACGTATCAAGAAAGTTGTTAAAAGTGTCTTATACAGTAATCTCAGAATAAATATGGGATAGTTACATCTTAAATCTGTCAAGTCACATGTTACTTTGAGCCATTATAACTATATTGGGCCTTACAGTCCATTGTCAGAACAAGTCTGTCAAAAAAATTTTGGCATGAAAAAAGGGGGGGATGGGAAATTTGCAAAAAAATGTTTTCTGAACAGCTTGTTTATTACCAGATAACACAGATTATCAGAGACACTGCCCATAAATGTCATCCATTGACTCCAGCTGAGGCCATAGATCTTCAAAGTCAAGCCCTAAACCTCTAGGGCCAAATCCTTTCACTCTTCTAAATATGGAATATTTGACAGGCAAGTCTGATGTCTGATTGAACAGAAAAGGAAGTGTGAAGTCCTCAAAAATAGGCAGCACACAATGGGGGGGGGTCTAAGTGAGGGTGGAAAAAGGAAGAGATGGCATGCTATGGTCCAACCACAAGCCACGTTCCAGACACTGGAGAGCAAGAGAGAGAGAGAGAGAGAGAGAGACCACTCCTTGTAGATGTGCTAAGTACAATCACATGACCTCTGCTGGGTTCCTTAGAGTGAAGCTCTTTCAGTAGGGTTTTGGTGGCACTGTTGGGCAGACTGAGAGGCTGGCAAACATTGATGGTCTCCTGGTTTTGTCTCCAGGACAGCAGAGTCTGTGTTCATTAAAAATAGTATGTCTCTCGCCTTCACATTTAAAAAATAAAAGATGGAAAAAAAATGCGACCTGAATGTAACTGCTGCAGTAATCTCTGCCTAACTCTAGTCAGGTGGTAGAAAGAAGCAGCCAGTTGAAGCCATCTGCATCCATCAAAGCAGGACTGTGCCACATTGTTCTTGAGCTTGGTGGGGGCTAGCCAATTAGGAAGTCTGATTAGCTTGTTCAGTGCTGAGAGACTTAATTCCCTAGTTTGGCTCCCCCTACTCATTATTTCCCATAGCGCCACTCTTTTGGCAGCAGGGGTTGGACAGGGGGAAAAACGGGCAGTACCTTCCTATGCACCATCCACAGAGATTGCATTCATAACAATTCTTACCCCTTTTTATTAATGTGGTTTGATAGAAGTGAAATAATTAACAATGTTAACCAGGCATTGCTCTAATTTTTGTCCATCTATGTGCAGAATAAATTTTATGTGCACTAAGGCGTATAGGGATGTGCACCACCATTAGAAACACATCCTGCGTCTGTGAGCACTGTCGGTGCTGTTCTAATCAGATGAACAGCATAATCGTTTCTAGGCAGCTGCCCAAACACAGCTTAGCAGGAACACTGAGGCTGACGTTTAAATTGGCATTGGGGCAGTTCACAATTTTGAAATCTATTATTCCAGAGGCTCTGCAGATGCAGGTAGGCATCACTGCATAGCTTACCCTCATTTGATGTTTTCAAGGCTTTTCTGCAAATGCAATGTCTATATTGTGTAAAACAAGGTGGCAGCGTCAATACAAGTGTTGCGTTGCCAATGTGTCGTAATTCAAGCTCTAACACAGCACAATATGATTTTATTCACAGTAGTGGAGTGTTTGGGCAGCTGCTGAGCCATGGAATGAACACCCTTAGAAGGTGGCATCTTCTGTAGTTACTAGCACTCAAACACAATGGCTCTGGGCTTAGTATACATGTTGAGCATGATAAGATTAGCCAGTATCATAGTCAGGCAGACAGTGCAGCTATTACACTATCATATGGCACTCATCTGCACCTAGGGCTGGGCAAACCCTGTTTATCTAGCCTACATTCACCATAATGCTTGAGCTCATCGACTTAGCATTAAACATTGTGGACACTGTGCTCAGCCAATATACTTTACAGAGGTACAAAGCAAAACCTTCACAGTTAAGCCCCGGGTAGGGCCGTAGTTAATGAACTGGAGTGACTGCCTGTTTACTTTTGCAGATCCTACATACCACAGACAGTTTCTCCATTCCAGAACTGCAAAGATGGTACAGAGACCAGTGTTGAAGGTAGGTTAAAAAAAGAGTCCATGGAACCTACAATTGCATGGATCCAGGGCACTAACATCCCCTACACATGGTGTAGGAATATGCATTTATTGCAGCCTTCAGGTTGGAGTAACAGATGGGCGACTGGCTATGCTGTAAGCTCTGTGCTTTAGCCCCAGGTTGGAAAAGCAGATATTCTGTCCCCAGTTCTCTCAGTCCCCTATACCATTCAAATGAGCAAGTAGTTAAGTCTCATGCAAGGATGTGAATCTCACCTATGTGTGCAAATGCCAGACAATCAACCTTATTTAGGTTATCTTAGAAATGCTAGTCTGCCATTTTAAAACATATAGGCTGCGTCTACACGTGCACGCTACTTCGAAGTAGCGGCAGTAACTTCGAAATAGCGCCCGTCACGTCTACACGTGTTGGGCGCTATTTCGAAGTTGAAATCGACGTTAGGCGGCGAGACGTCGAAGTCGCTAACCCCATGAGGGGATGGGAATAGCGCCCTACTTCGACGTTCAACATCGAAGTAGGGACGTGTAGACGATCCGCGTCCCGCAACATCGAAATAGCGGGGTCCTCCATGGCGGCCATCAGCTGGGGGGTTGAGAGATACTCTCTCTCCAGCCCTTGCGGGGCTCTGTGGTCACCGTGGGCAGCAGCCCTTAGCCCAGGGCTTCTGGCTGCTGCTGCTGCAGCTGGGGGTCCGTGCTGCATATACAGGGTCTGCAACTAGTTGTTGGCTCTGTGTATCTTGCACTGTTTAATGAAAGTGTGTCTGGGAGGGGCCCTTTAAGGGAGCGACTTGCTGTTGAGTCCGCCCCGTGACCCTGTCTGCAGCTGTGCCTGGCTCCCTTATTTCGATGTGTGCTACTTTGCCGTGTAGACGTTCCCTCGCTGTGCCTATTTCGATGTTGGGCTGAGCAACGTCGAAGTTGAACATCGACGTTGCCAGCCCTGGAGGACGTGTAGACGTTATTCATCGAAATAGCCTATTTCGATGTCGCAACATCGAAATAAGCTATTTCGAAGTTGGGTGCACGTGTAGACGTAGCCATTGGGAGTCAGAAATATGACCAGAAGAATGTTTTTTAACGGTACAGTGCAAACTGGTGACTAGCATCTGACATCAACTAAATCCACATATACTACTTAGCATCTGGCTTTTCAACATCCAAATGCACATTTTCAGTCTCACCATGAATGTTTAGCTTTGCAAGTAGATGAAGCCATTGATTTACAGTGATTCCAATAGGATCTGCAAATCGCTGGAAATTACTTTAATTCCACCAGTATGGAACTAGATCTTATAAGCCCTTAACATGTAACATTCCAGTTGAAAATACGGCTATTTCTATACCTGCAGGGTTTTGCTGATCAGATCCAAATAAGCAGGTTGGGGACTCAACAACTACAACACAACCTTCAATAGGAGAACAATTAGGAAAGTGGACTAATATGCATAAATGGTGATGTGTCAGGCAACTATCATATTTTAATATGTATGTGACGATAAGAAAATATTTCTTTTTTGCAACCACAATATGGTATTTGACTAATGTGACAGAATATTTTAGTACCATAATTTGGCATTTTGCTAATATGATAGACTATTACAATAATGATACAGAAACACATACATATAGACAATATCAAAGCAGCAAAAAATTAAATTTTAAGTAGTCAGGACTCTAGGGTGTTTCTCTATTTAAGATACATTCTTCTAAAGCAATCAGTAGGTGTGCTTGTGTGTCTTTATATTTGTGATCTTATTTGGTGCTGACTCGTTACATGGTTCTCAGAGCTGCTCTAAAATATTCCTATTACTTTCTAAGAACTGTATGGTGGCTAATCCCCCTCTTCTTGTACCCAGATTGCAGGAGCAGTTCGCAACTGCGCCCGTTGAAGACACACTAAGGCCTTGTTTACCCTATGTGGTGGATCGACACTACAGCAATCGATCCACCAGCTGTCGATTTATTGCATGTGCGTACGTGAGATAAACCAATCTCTAAGCACACTCCCATCAATGTTTCCACTTCACTAAAACAAGAGTCACTGGCATTGTTGGGAGAGCAGCCTCGCTGACTTTTCCGCACATGAGATATTGTGGTATGTCGACTTCAGCTATGCTATTTGCGTAGCTGAAGTACAGTAACCCCTCAATTTTACAGACGCCGATTTAATAGACTTCGGGAAGAATGGACATGCTCCCCCATTGTTCCCAAAGTCCACTGGGGGTCTGTAAAATCATCCACCTACACCCCCCAAAAAACCAGACTTACCATTGCTGCAGTGAGGAAGAGCTGCCACCTCCTCTGCCAGAGCTGTCACACGCTCCTCCCACACGGTGCAGTGCGTACACAAGCAGAATGGCACTCATGTATGTGCCACACCCCTGGTGGAAGGAATGCGTGGTGGCTCCGGCGGCAGCTCCTTCAGGCCACACGGTGACCACTGGTCGCATGGCAAGATTACTTCAGCCGCACTGGTGGGGTCCAGTGGCACCAGTGAGTGGCAGCGTTTTTTTCTTCCTTTTTTTTTTAAGGGGGGGGTGGGACCTGGGGCTGGGGGAGCCTGGTGGGGTGGGTGGGCAGTAAACCCTCGCATTTAACGGACTTCCGGAAATAGCGGACACCCCTTCCCCTCCATTAGTGCATTAATAAAGGGTTTACTATAGTTCAATGGCACTGCATAGTATTGAGAATGCCTGAGTAGTAGTCATGCTTTGTTACCACTAGCCATGTGATGAGGAATAGCAGAGAGTAGATGGGGCTATGGCTGTGCCCCCCCCCCCCGACTTACCTATCAGCATCTGCAGCTGTGGAACACTGCATATATCTGCATTAAGTGCTATGGATAATCTAACACATGAGGTGTGCTGTACCTGTGTATGGGTGGTGTAAGGTGAACTGGATAACCCTTATAATTTTTTTCTATTTCCAAGTTCTGTGATAACATATGTTTAGCAAAAGCATGCTGATTTATCACACGCAAATATATTATTTTAAACTCAAATTGTCTCACTTAAATGCACCACACAGATGTTACAACTGACACTATATTTATTGTGACTAGTTCTGCTGTACCTACATTAAGTAGTGAACATCCAAACACAGCATACAGTCTTATGGAACATATTCACAGTAATATTTAGGCACACTAGAATGACTTATAGTCAGACCCTTTATGGTACTTTAGCAGATCTTTTAGTAGTAGTTAGAAAAAGTCTTATTTCAACTATGTGAGACTTCCCTAGTACTTATGGATCACTAACAACATATAACCATGCTTTTAAAAGCCAAATGTTGTGTCTACACTACAAAAATAACTTCAAAGTTGAGTGTCTACACACACCCTACTTTGAAGTTAAACTTAGAAATAGGGCAATATTCCATTCCTGGGAATGGAGTAAGGATTTCAAAGTTGGGCTCCCTATTTCAAAGTAGCGGTCAGCGAGTCTACATGCATTTTCCCTTACTTCGAAGTTAACTTTGTAGTGTAGACTCTCTGATGGCTACTTTGAAGTAATGCCTAACTTCAAAGTTAGTTTCTAAGGTAGATATACCCAAAATGACCTCATAAGTCAACAAATGACCCTTATTTTTAACTACCTTTGGCATATTGAAGGTAAAAGTTTCGCTGAATAACGACCTGTTTTATCATCACTACTACGGTTGTATTTTAAAGTGTTTAATTATTGCATTAGCTGAACTAGATAACAAGAATGTGATTAGTATGGGGGGTACTGCTATACTGAAGTAATTGCATGTAGATAAGTAAAGCAAGAGAAGAGTTTTATGGTGACCATGCCCATATGTAAAACAATACTGTCAAACACATGCCAAAAATTTGCCTCTGTCCTCTTCCCACTTCCCAGATTCCCATTTCTATGTTGGGGATCTTATAAAAGGAAAATACACTATCCAGTGTAAAGCCTAAAAGTCTTATAATCATAGAAGAGGGTCTAAGGACAAAACAAACAATAAATCCAGGAAGCACAGGTTGCAAATATGGATATATGTATCACTCCATCCACTTACTCCATATACTGAAATGAGGACTGAAACAAATGAGAACACAGACTCTGAAAAGCTCAAGTTCCAGTTCCTGTCAATTAAATCTACAAGTGAGCTCACAAAAATGAAGCCATACAGCAAAATGGGAAAGGGACATTGCAAATATCTATTGTCCCAACAAGTCAAACATCAAGGAGTTCTTGCTCCCTCATTGTCAGCTGGGATTTTTAAAATATTGCATTCTTCATCTTCAAGGTTGATAGCTGTATCAAGGGAAATGTAGAGAACAAAACTGCAAATTTAAGCGGTGTTATCAGCCTTGATGGTGACCCTTTAAGAAACTTCAGACTCTGAAATATTGATACAATACACCACAAGAACGTCCTGACTTGCAACTTTAACACTATTTCAGTGGAAGATTCTCTGTTGAAAAATGAGAACCATCTATACAGAATTCTATTCAGTATATACACAGTAACTTTGTTTACTAAAAGGTCTTGTGAAAATACATTTATCCCATTTTCATTCTGAAGCTTCTATAAAAACAAAGAGAAGTTGTCGTAATATGGTACATGCCTTTAGAAATTATATTTAAAGCAAATAAATTTTTGACACAGAAAAATAGATCTGAATTTTATTTTTTGCAAATTGACTTCTTATGGTAAATTTATTACCTGATGGCCTGATTTTTGTGTACAAGGCTTCACTACAGTGAAAGTGAGGGAGCAGGTTTCAAATCAAATTCTATGGAAATAATTTTGCCAAAAACAAACACGTCAATTTTACAGAGAAACTAACCTTCCAAAAACAAAATATGGTTTAAAATAAAAAGTCTAACGAACTAGTAACTGTAGCAGTGCCATTGTAATAAGCAACTGTGAAATAAGCACAATAAACTCATGATTATTATTCCACCCTAGGGTGCTGGGATTTTTTCCGTTTTACCAGTCTGGGTCCTGATTCAAAGCCATCTGAAGTCAATGAAAAGGCTTATTTTTATTTCAGTGGGATTTGGATGCGGCCCAAAATAAGTTTAATAGGTGTATACCTAAAGGCATTTGTAGCGGTAATTAGCCAAAAATAGATGTTTTATTCAATATTCTCCTATGGAACCTTGGTCTATCTGTTTGATATTGGATTTAAATGTAAATGGAACAAAAAGCTGTTGAGGTGTTTTTCATCAGTCATTCTTTGTTAAAAATACAACTTTGGGAAGTTTTATTCTGAGTACTGCAATTTGGATCTAGGAATATAAACAACAAAATAATCTGAAATTCAAGAAAATAAAAATAGAATTTGATTGTTTCATAATCAGGAATGGGTTATATTCCAATCATATACAATATTTTTATATTATAGAGATAAAAGTGTGGGAAGTTATAAAAAATGTATTTTCCTTTCTCAGCGAAAACAAGGTCTTATTCAAATGTTCAAATTTCAGCAATTATTAAGTGAAACCAAGATGACCCTTTTGTCCTCTTTTGAAGATGAATTACTGTCTCTTCACCAGTACATTTTGTCAGTTGGGGTATAGCAGAGTCAATACCTTCACCTTGACGTGCAAACTTTGTGATTTATCTGTTCTTCCATGACTCAGTGTTACCACAACCTGAAGAAGTACAGCCAATCATGATACTGAGAGCAGACTTTGGTCGCAGCCACTTGAAAAAAAATAAAGCACTCTCTGATGATAGACAAATGTGTCTTGTTAGCAACAGCCAAAAAGCGCTTGACTTGTACTAATAACAAAAAGGCCATGTTGGTCACCATGGGTCTAAAGACGAAGCACCCTGTCACTGCCTTGGTTGGGAAATTAGCAAATAATGTTCCTTTTCCTTGATAAATGGGTGACAGTTCTCTCTCACCAATCATTTTTTAACATTTTGATGCATGTCTATGATCCCGCTGGAGGAACAGAAAAGTTTACTGGCCCTCAATTTTCAGATGATGAATGGAACACTCTAAATGTGCGATTTCTATATGAGGTATAGTTCATTTTAAGCAATTCTAGTAAATGGGTGTCACTGATTAGGACAAATAGTCTACTTGTGCAATAGCACAAATGGTATGTCTCATTCTTCTGGCCTCCTTTGAGACAGAAAAGAAAGGGGACAACAATGACCCTGTTAAACCTGAAGTTGCTATTGTTTTTAAATAAGCCACAGCATAATATGCAATTTCCAGGGCACTATGACTTGGTGTTTTATTAAATCAGTTTTTAAGCAAGTTTAGCGTTTACGTCATAATTAAAATATACTTTATACTGAAAAATCCCTTCTGACACAAAATACAGTGCTAAATAGAAAATTTATTTTCCCTTTTGATTTTCACTGAAATATTTTAAAGGAAATATAGTTTTATGAACCACAAAGAGGTTATTTTAAAGTGTTAGCTGTTACAGTTTTTTGAAATTTGCCTATATCAATGTTGAAAGACTTATCTGAAAGAATCATCTTGAAAGATAGATGGGAATATATCTGTCCTACTTTGTTTTGTTTTATTTTATTTTTAGAGTTTGACAACCAATACTACTTACACAAGATGTGCTCAATAAATAACCAATTCTGTCTTTACAGTGACTAACTTGCTTTAGGACAAGAGCACTTAAAATTAAAAAATAAAGTAGAGCATATATGGATTAGAGTTTTTGAAAATATCAGCATTAAAATTTACCCATAAGTTTATTTTTAAAGGCTTACCACTAAAATAACAGTATCAGTTACCTACATTTCTGTTTTAATATTTTTAAAATGACCGGATTCTATGGTTAAGAACTATAATTGAATAGGTACAAGAAATAGTCAGATGGTTTAAATTTAACTAAGGCATTAGCATTTAGTTTAGCATAGTGAAAATAGTATGATTTGTGGGAGGCAATTAACAATCATTTGCTCTGTGGATACAAGTAATTTGTTTAAAGAGCACTGACCTATGAGACAGCTAGTTTGTGTTGGCTGTGATGGAAGGGAGCTATTGACTCTAAACAGTGTAAGAGTGCCATTGACAGAATCACATTTGAATGCACACAAAAGATCTTTAAAATACTTCAGAAACATGAGATCTTTTCAGAGGGTGAAGTGAGGTGGGGGTTAAATGAGGCAAACTAGCCAAAACAGAAGTTTAGCTACTGAAGGACAAGTAGTCAAAATGAAAGAGCCAGGACAACACAGTCACTAAAGAAGTGTTTTTTTTTCCCTTCATATTGTGCTAGTGTTGAAGAAAAATCTAACTTTTTAAATATAAATACTCTGTCAGAGAGAACACAAACTCTGAACAATAACTGGTTGAGTAATGATTTCATAAGCCTGAAACTGAATGTAAGTCTTTATTCAGAAATAATGATTTTTACGTCCACATCTAGTAAATGCATTGCAGACCTGGGAATGGTTCTATGTATTCAACACTCAAGCTTTTTCTCTGTCCATTTGGACATGTTTACTATTGAATGCTAATACCTTGTTTACCAACTGAATTCATTATACTGCAAATCTATATGTTCGTTCTAAGTAATCTGTGATAATTTCTTGAATTGAGCGAAAGAAGCTATCAAAATGAGGGACAGTCATGAAAATATTTGGGTGAAAAAGGTCAGCATTAAAAGTTCTAAATGAGACATATTCATAGAATACTGAGAACCTTTGTGTGAAGAACTATTAATGTCAACTGGCTAGAATTTCTTTTGTTTAGTGGGAAACCTTACAAAATGTGCAATTTAAGAAAACATCTGTACACTTGCACAAATATAGTGTAAATATGATACTGTTTTCTTAAAGTTAAGAGCACAGAGTAATTCCTCACACCTTAAAATGTATGACTAAGAGTAGTTTTCACTGTAACATAATTTCATTTGGAAGCATTCAAATCACAATTTGCCTTAATCAAATAACATTGCAATGCTTATATTCTAATTAAAAAATAATCTCTGATATTTAATTTAAGAACCTAGATGACTTCTACCAGTAAAATGATTATTCTAACCTGCGCAGAATTGCTCTATTAAACTATGTAGAGAATTTTTCAGGTAAGGACTATTTTAATTACTATTAAACAAGTAAATGATGCACTATTAGACAAATATTAAAACAAGCATTGCATTCATTTACTAATTTTCACTATTCACTTTTAAATGCAGCAAATATCTCATTAATTTAATTTTAGGTACCCACCAGTTTATATTGCATATTACAGTCTGGAAGGCAATTTACTATTAACTGGCAATTACATACAGAATGATTGTTAATTCTGCTCCTAAGTGCTAGCTGCTTGAAAATTGTTATCTCTCTCTAATTTTTGACCTCCTTACAACAGGGGTGAGGTATACTGGGAATACAAAGGACTAGCAGAGAAGAGCTGGACATGTCATTTGTGACTCATTCTTTTAATTCACCGTGCTAATCAACTGAACTGCCACAATCTCCCAAGGTAATTGTATCTTTATAATAGTTGAAAGCAGTGGGCAAAAAGGCATGGATAGATAGGGATAGTCCTTTCCTTACCCTGCTGAGAAAAAGCATAGTACCCTTCCTATGTCTGACTAATAGGGCCTGGTTTTTGAAAAATCTGGTACTTTCATATGACTGTACACACATCATTTAATGTCTCAACTTCTATACTTCACAAAGGCTTTGTACTCCACACTACACTCTTGTTTCATTATTCTGCAGCCTCATTGCCCTATGGTCCACCTCATACTGAGAAGGTTAAATGTTAGAGTGCCAAGCTAGACTGCAGGCATGGTGGGACACTGATGGGAAACAGATGCCCTGGGGATTCAGCACCTCCCTACTATAGGACCACCTAATTTTCATATTGTGAAATACAGTGAAGCTTGGCTGTGTTTGAAATAGTGAGTATAATTTCCAATCATTATGTCATTGTCCCCATCAATTTTGGAGCAATGCAAATCAGACAGAAGTTTCCAGGTCAGACAGGCTCTGACCCTACCTTTCCTTTAATTTTTGTAGACATACAGCCTTCTGTATCCCTTACAAAGAGTTGGAAATGTAGATATCTGTTAAAAATCTTTATTTTACTTTATTATATCACATTTTTGCAGTATTTTAATTGCACCAACAGACGTTTTGGAAACTTAGATGATTCATTTAAACATCTTTATTTAGTATGTTCCTATGAATTGTAGAGAAGGAGAACTCCAGAGTAGAAGTAAACGACTCCTTTAATCTACGGACATTTACACTGAAATACCAAGTTATGGAATTACTTAAAGCTATAAGGAAAGCCAAAAGAAAGAAGGAATATTTAGGGCCAGATGCTCAGTTGGTGTAAATCAACAGATTTCTGTTGCAAACAATGGAACTACATCAAAGCTGAAGAAACTGGATTTTAGTCTAACATGTAGTTAGTTAATTTTACTTCCCTGAATACTGTTTCTTGCAGCGTAAATATAACTAGTCATTGTTTGGAGACCAGTGCGTGAATACCTGCTCACAACACTTAGCTGACGTATGGAGTTAGACTTCCAGCAAAATTCTCTGCAACTAAAACTACTGAATTATATACTTTCATGATGTTTTATGATAATTTTATATGCACTGATTTCATTTATGGTTATCATAGTATTTTTAAAGACTCAATAATCCTGGTTGAATCATCCAGTTGCCTAAAGCCCATTCTATCCCAGCCAGGTCTGCAGTTACCATCTGCTTAGCATACTATATGAAATAAGATGGTGGTCTTAGGCAATGCTGGCATTAGAGAAAAGTCAGTGCCATGGAAACCACCACCATTTGGCACTCTTCTTGACAGTCTCAGCAGAGAAGCCAAGAACTGAACAGACAGGAAGACTTAAATATCCTCTCACTGTTGGAGGTGGGTCCTTCCAGGTCAGAGCTGAGGTATACTGGAAGAAAAACTTACACTGCTGCTGCCCAGGTTGTGAATGTTATGTGGATAGATGGAAGACTTCAGTCTGCACAGCCACCAATCTAGCACCTTTCACGAGCACTATATTCATACTGAGGCAACATCTACACTAGGGCAGAAAGTCATTTCCAATACACAATTCTAGGTATGCCATTAGCGTAGTTAGAATTGACATATCAGAATCAACTTTCTTATCCTGTGTAGAAAGGGGCTTTTCAGGCTCATGCTGACATCCCTTACTCCACATAATAGCACGGAGTACCAGGGTCGATGGCCAAGCCCAGAGAGATTGATTTTGATGCATCTTGACACACATGGCAAAATAGAATTCCAGAAGCTGCGGTCGATCGGCTGGTAAGTATAGATTCAAGCTAACCTGTGCACAATTCTGAATCCACAGAAGCTAATGGCAAAACTCCTATTTACTCCAAGCAGACTTGGAGTCCTAAAGTAATAAGCACCTTTAAAAGGCTCAATAGTCTGTTTTAGTTTTTAACAGTACCCCAAATACACATTTTTTCCAGTAAGAGCAAAATTACTAGTTAGGAACAATTACAGATTATTGTGAACATACCAATCTATTTTATGAAAACCACACTATTTATCAAATAGACTTTAAGGTCAAGTTCCTCAAAGGTTTTTTTAGGCACTTCCTTAGTCATCACTTAAGTCTCATTTCAGGCTGTACTTATGGGACTTAGGCCCCTAAATATATTGGCAGATTTGGGCCTAAAATCTTTCCCAGAGTCGCTACATTCTGTCAGTTATGAAGTAAATGTTTAAGAACTCTCTGCTGTTTTTTAAAGAAATGTTTGACTCAACAGAACAATTCCAAATATACACCTGAATATTTGCTATAGTAAGCATGTGTTGAACCTCTCTAGTCTAGCACCCTTGGGACAGGACTGATGCCGAATGAAAGAATTTGCTGAACCATGGAAGGCCAATATTGTCTAGAAGCACTAACAGCACTTTACTGCTTATGGGGCTCTTAGAAGACATTTAGGGATAAATGACAGCTAAATAACAGCACAAAACACTGAGAAACAGGAGTGGTGGCTGCAAACAAATTTCATGGAACCACAGGAAATTTGGCCACACCCAAGATAAGTGGACATCCAGCTAACTAAAATCATGCTAGACAACAGATGTTGCTGGATGAGAGAGTGTTGGGTGAGAGCAGGAGCTTACTGCCTTCCCTGTGGCAGTGGGGCTGGGAGTAGAGCCATCCTCAATGCAGGAGCCATATTTGTGGCCAGAGCCCCCACCTGCCCTGCAGCAAAGTGGGGGCAGGAGCCAGAGCGCCTGCCTGACTTATGGCAAAATGGGACCAGAAGCTGGAGCCCCCTTCTGACCCACAGCAGTGTACCGTGATCACAAGAGGTCCCCCCCCCACTTACCCCACAGCAGCCAGGGAGAAGCAGGAGTCCCCTGCCTGCCCTGTGGGGTCAGGGGACAGAGCTAGAGTTCCCTGGCTGCCCCACAGCAGCTGGAGGGAGAGGCTGGAGCCCTGTGGCAGTCCTGTGGAGTTTGGGCTGCGATCAGAGTCCCGGCAGGAGGGAGACTAGTAGGTAGGGCCACAGCAGCCCTGGGAGTGCAGGGCTGTCTATGGGCAGAAGCTCTGGACCTTCCCTTGTCCAGCTAATTCTCTTGTTTGGGACTTGCCAGGTCACAACCATGCCAGACAAGGGAGGTGCAACCTGTATCATGGACCCATTACATCAAACCATAAATGTGAAAAAATACAAAAATATTTATCATTCATG
>NC_134143.1:49047500-49060000 GCF_033958435.1 Carettochelys insculpta | reverse complement strand
GGAAATGATCTGTGAGTGTGTGTATATGCTGCTGGTGAATATTAGATGATTGGATAATGAGGTGTTAGCAAGGAGAGGCTACATACAGGCAAATATGTGTGGTTTTTAGTGAGCATTTTTGTTTAAACAATGTGTTTCTAATTCCAAGCGTACTATCCTTCATATAAGACATGGCTCGAAGTGGACAAGGACAAAAGTAACTTTAAGCACTATATACATTATCATACTTTAAAAATGGTTAACACTAGTCTCCCTCTCAGAACAAACATTTTATTGTGACTGAGAAAGTTAAGTTTTGAGAATTGTTTTATGGTTGTAGCTCTAAAGACTTTTTTTTTTAAGAGGCCTGCTTCTGCTCCCACTGAAATCACTGAGAGATTTGTGACTGATTTCAGGAGAAACTGAATTAACCATTGATTTGTATTTCCAGTAGATAATACTGCTTACTTAAGTAGGATGGGAAAACCTGTTAAGCAAAGGTACTGAGCACCTGTAGGTCTCTTACCCTTTATGATATCAGAGTGTGTTTTGGCTCATTGCTGTTCTTTTAAGCAATGCCTTCTTTCAGTCAGCTGATCACTACAATTGTTTTTTAGATGTAGAATTTTTTCAAGTAGACAAGAATGGTGGGTTAAGTCCTGATCACCGTTGAATAGTCCAGCTAACCTCAGTACAAGGAGTGATGACAATTCAAGAGAGTGCAGCAAACAAAAGTGGTCCACTCTCTTTAATATTTAAATAAGACAAATCAATTATAACATTCCACAAAGCACCTATTGGTTAATGGAGTTTATGTAAATTTTTCACAATATATAAAAACTGCCTTTATTTTTCTGACTCTGATATTTTCTGCTTAGAGTCAAATACTTTTTATACAGCTTACAAAAATAAATACTGATATTTAGCTAAGATCATAATAGCTCATTAGAAGAGGCTGAATTTGGACCTAGACTAAAACCTAACACCACAGGGCTGAGCATGCTTACTTGAACCTATAATGTTGCTAGTTCTCCCTCTCTAGGGATGCAAAGGACTAGGGGAGAGGATTCAACATTCTTAATTGTGAACCTCATTAGTGATGGTTGCTAGGCAAAATACACACCTACCTTCAGTGCATATGAAGGAGATAAACAATACGTCATAGACTATAATGACTCTTGTGCTCAGGGCGACCTTTAATTATTGTATTTTTGTTCTCTTATATCTTAGTTAGTAATGCAGAAAAACAAATTAGTTTTTTGTGGGCCACAGCAGATTCATAAATTGTTTTCCATATTTGATATCTAAATCATATTTCATTCTGATAATCATTGCTTGCTTCATTCATTTCTCTGTGCATGAATGTGTATGTATTAAGTGGAACATAAAAAAAACCTTAAAATATGAGAATTGTGGGAACAGCAGCTTAACGTTTACAGTTGTTACTTTAAATGATTTAATTGTACATTTTTATAGGGCATGATCCTGCTGAAACTTATGCATATTTGTGTAATTTATGTACAGTTCACCTGAGTAGTCCCACTGAAGTCAGTGTGTTTGCAGAATCAGTCCCACAATCTGTACTGTGGTGTAAAAAAGGCATGGGGAAATTTTTGATCTCCAACCATTCAGAACATATTTGATAAGTAACCATTTTATTGTATAAGAAAGTACATTCCCGAATAGTAACTAGCCATGTTTGCATGAGGGGATGTTATGGTGTATATAAAGTGACTTTTGAATACAAATATGTCTTTTGGGCATTTTCTTTTTGTGATAGAGTGTGTGTCTATGGGTGAGCAAGATTCAGGGATTCAAGGGCCACAAAAATAATGTATTTTGGAGATTAGGAATTTCTGGGGACAGTTTCCACCATTCTTTTCCCCACAGATTACTTGATTTTACCAGATCAGGCAAGAAATCAGTTCACTTGCATCCATGAGAAGAAAAACATTTTATACTGTTTTTTCTCATACAAAACTCCTACCACTTTAAGCTGAAGCAGTAGGGCCCAGCAACAGGAAATTGACCTCACAGTAAATTCCTGACAGATTTGGTCATGCTTTTACCATCCATTTAAACTTGCATACATAACCTGAGACTCTACCTCTGGATCAAGGATTATGACAAGCCAAAATAAAACAAAATTAAATTAAACAGCAAGAAAAAGCTGCAAGCAAAACAAGGCTTTTAAACCAAGAGAAAAGAATAAAATGGAATGAAAAATTGGTTGTGGATGCAGAACTTTATGGACTCAATAAAGGAAAGGAAGTCAGAAGCAAATACAGGAGGGCTGTATTCTGTTTGACATGTAGTCAGAAATATGAATGGTCTGTTTGATCAAGGTGAAGAAGGGGGACGTCATGTAGAAGTAAATGTAGTAGTGTATCAACATAAAATAGGGCGTAAAAAAGCATTGCAAATAAAAAAAAGACATGTAAATGTGTGCCTACCATTTTCCAGATAAGAAGGGGCCGTACCTTCTGAAGGGTCAAGGCGGCGAGCCCGCCTTCCATGTTTGGAATTGTTGTGCACAAACATGTTGTCTGAGACAGCCAGTACGTGGCCATCCACATTGACTGTGGTTGATACAACAACCTGAAAAATAAAAGAAATATGTTTTTTTTTAAAAATATTTTTAGAGGTTCATATATTATAAACCAGCCCATAACTTTCTACATTACGTGGATATATTCAATATGGTTTCCCTTTTTTAAAATTTCTTTTTGGCTAAGAATGATAAATTTTTAAATCTCAATTGTTTCTCTTCAGAATCCGCTACGCTAATTAGGGTTTAATCTCCTATTATCCTAACAAATGAATGAAATTCAGGGAAATATTCTTCTTGCCATTAGTTTCAGAATCACCCCTCTAGCCACTCATTTTAAAAGCTGCTGTTTTGATTGATCTGTTGATATATTGATTACATAGTTTATCTAATTAAAAAATGTTCACTTGAGACTGTCTCCAAATGAAGGGTTCTGAGGAGTCCAAATGGGGGGGAAAAAAAAGCTTAATAAATCAGAAACCCTTGTAACTCCTCATTTCTCTTCAGTAAATGATCTCCAGGTCAGTTTTACAATTACATTTAAAGTCTGATAATGAACGTTTTTGCATCTGAAAAGACTGAGTTGAATATGAATAGTGAAAGTGTTTTCAATCCATGAAAAGTATCCCTTCTCAAGTTCATTTGGATGGTGATTGACCCTGGTATGTCAATGGAATTTCCTCCTTTATTTTTGAGTGAAAGGCTCCTATTCTTGTATCCAGGTTCAGAGTCCGGCCATAGAAGAGATGATGGATAGGGCCTTCTTTGCCTTCCAGCTGCTTTTTAGTAGAAAATGGAAAAGGAACATATGCAAAATGCACAACCTTGCTGACAAAAACACCTACACAATCGATTTGTGAAATTCATCCACAAAATGATACTCCACAATATGTAAGTAAAAGAGAACAGTTTTGTTTTAAGGTATTTTATGACATGGCTCCATATGTTGATTTTATTTCCAAAATACTTTGAATACCTCAGATAACATTTTAATTTCTGTTCTCCATCATGGTCACTGTGGGTGAGGGTACAGAATTTCTAACTTAAGTAATCTCTGTTGTATTTTCAGTATACTTCAGATTAGAAGAGTTCTCTGGAACAACGTCAGAGTTTGCTCCATAATAGCCATGCCTCACCCAACTGTACTAGAGATGGTGGTAAAAACTAGTAAGCATGCTTGCCAGCCTATACACTGGACGTAATATCTCAATAAAAAATGATGATCAGAATACTTTCAGTCCACATGCATAGATATATAATGAATAAGAACTCAAGAGTAAGAACTACATTGTAACTTCTTCCCCTTTTGCACATAGTGGCTGCAAGGCATCTGATTTAAATTCTTGCCTATTACGTTTTGGATCAGCTCTGATCCTGGTTTTCACTTCCATGTCCCATAAGTAATATGTAGGTTTCACAACACCTTCTTTTCTATATTCTGCCTTTTCTGAGGCTGCCATCCTTATAACCCTTTCAACCAACTTGTGGATGGCTCTGTAGAACAAGTATGCTGTGCAGCTGCAGCTGCAGACATGGACTGTACCATCAGTCCCCAACATCTATTGTGAGGAGTCACGAAGTTGCCCATTAAGTCTGGTATCCTGTGCTGTAGTCCTATTGCCATGTCACTGGGCTATCGGCTTTTCACTTTTAAGTTAAGCGTGACTTAAAGAATAACCTGCAGACTATGCAAAGCAGAGAAAATGTGAATTGCAGCAAAAAGTTTGTTTTTTTTTTATTTTCCTAGGCCATGCTATATTGAAGAACAAGGAAAGAGAGAGAGAGAGAGAGAGAGAGAGAGTGTGTGTGTGTGTGTGTGTGTGTGTAAAAGACAACTATCTTTGCTCTGTCATCTATATATAGGTCAGTCACCAAGGGAAAATAGTGTAGTTCAGCAAAAGAAAGTAGACATGCTATGTTGTTTTATTGGCTCATTCCTGCAGTGCACCTAAAGAAAGGTGCTGAGATAGTGAAACCAGTTGAAATTATTGTTCAAGACCTGACATTCTGTTAAGTCCAGTTAAACCTTCTGAGAGGCAGGGAGATTAACTAAAGAGACCTGTGAAGTCTTTCTAGTGACTACTGACTCCTTTGTCAACCACAAGATCACTCATGACTGATGCTTCATTTAGTCATCAGTGAGACAAAGAGGACATTTCCACTCATTCCAGGTTTGACCTTCTGCTCTTTTCATATGGATCAATATCACCAATGTCACGTGAAGCTGAGATTCATGAAAAATGGAAGTTTTGCTGGATTATTTTTGAAGATTTTTTTTCCAGCTACAGATCTTTACTGTTGGCTGGCTCAAGTATTCTGGCTTCACCATTAGGTTGGCTGTGTGTGAAAACAGATGTTAGTCACATGCTTTTCTGTGAGGTTTAACCACAAGTTGTGCTTCTCAGAAAAAGTTTTGAATATCTTGATTCCTAGGTTATTAATCCCAGATATAAATCATATTGAAAGTAATTTGAAGTAAATATAATGTATTTCTTAATCAACATTTCCAATCAGACAAATTTTACGGAAATTATTTTCAGCAACCATCCAGTTAGATGCCCTTCTGTAATGGTTATGATTCACCCAGGATATTTCAATAGCTGTAAGGAGAAATTCAAGTATTAAAATAATTTGATTCTAAAATAGTTGGAATAAAAAATATGTGGATTGTATGTACCAAAACAATCTGAATGAGATTTTAATATGAGAAAAAATTCTCACTAGCTTCAAAACAGTACAGAACAGTCTGCCTGTGAACTTTACAACTCATAAGAATATGCATTTAAATGATTATTTTTAAAAGTTTTACATATAATTTTCAAAAGGTATACACTTCTGAAACTAACTGTATTAAATAAAAATACTTTTTTTGAAAATATAATGGTAAATTATTTACAATTTATGAATTAATCTTGAATACGTCCTTATTTCTTTTTCAAAAAAATCTGTACCTGGAATCTTCGCATATCTCGTGGGTTGCCTGCATTCTTCAAACAGTTCTGATTGCACTTGAGAAAAAACTTTAGAAAGAATCTAGAAAAAATTAAAAAATGACATTTGTTAGAGATATCAAAAGAGACAAATGTGTAATAAATTCTATATTAAACAAGTAAACCTTATAGAATATTGGGAATTACATCATACTTTCCTATTGATTACTGTATGGTCTTTAAGTAACAAAAAAGATCACAGCTGTGATCAGAACACCTTATGCTTCATAACATGTGCTTCAATTTGTGCATCTTCATCAACCTGGGGCCAAAACCTCAGGAGCTGTAAATCTGTATAGCACAACTGTCTTCAGTAACTCAGTCACATCAGTAGTGGTGATTTACACTGGCTAAAGACCTGTCTCTTTATTTTTTCTTAACTCATTTTTTGTTTTCACAGCTTATTCTAGCACTAATAACCTCCGAGTTGGAAATTTCCTGTCAATTAATGATCAGTCTTGGTAAGCACTCTTGGCATTGCCTCTGGTTGAAGATTCCTCCAGCTGCTCAAACGAGGTATGATCCAGGTCCCATTGACTACAGTGGGATTTGTAATGGGCTTAAGATGAAATTTTAATTCATTTGCATAGGGCTAGAAAAACTACCTCCATTGGGCATTATTGCTAAAATATAATGGAACACTGAGTACTACGTTCTGCACTCTCACTGGTCATTATAATGACCTTAAAACCATAAAACGAGTGACTCTATCCAGGGCAATATGTAGTCCGGTTTCTAAACTATTCATAGTGTTAAAAGATAGTGATGTAGCGTTAAACTATACAGTATAACCACCTTCCTGCCAATACTGAGAGCTCAGTACAGCAGCAAAGCTCAGGGGGAACTCTGAAAGGCAAAGTGTTACTTAGGGCAAACAATTTATATGAAGGGGTTGGAAAAGAGGAAGGAAACAATCTCTGACACTCGTATAATGAATCAAGCATATAACCCTATTCCACCTCCTTGTAGCCAGTGGGGCAACAAAGTTATGGTTCCACCTACTTCCTTCTTTTCAGATGTTGCTCTAGGAGAAAAAAAAGAAGTAGCAGCTTTAGAACAGCTCCTGCATAGGCCTGGCACAGTCTGTACAAGTTAAGGGAAAAGGCCCTTGCTCCCTTCTTAGTACAAAGACTTGAAGTCTGATCACAACCTAGTCCTTACTATTTTCTTTACACTGTGATATTTTCACCGTTTAGAACAGCACAACATTTCTCTGGGTCTTCTGCTTCCTGATGGCTAGTGACCAGTAAGGTTTCGGACTCCCTCTTCATTCTGGGCCACTCTAATATCCTTGCCAATTTGTTTACAATGATCATATAAACATTTTTTTAATATTGAGGTTAATAGGATTTGTAGGAATTTTATTCAAAATATGAAAAAGTATTCTTTAATAATATTATTTATAATTAAAATGTACCCGTCACCATAGTACCTGAACACACTTTAGATAAATGTTCACATGCAAGTAATATCCCTGCTGAACCTTAGCTCTCCACTCTTTCTTCCGTTAGAATTTCAAACCTGAAGTATCAGACTCCTGTTGATAAAACATGTACCTGCAGCTGTACCACTGTCATGTCAAGTGGGAACCATTGGGTTGTGGAAGTAGCTGGATGGGAGAAAGCTAAGGAATAATCAAGTACTGTAGAAAGGGTGTTGGTAACTCAGTAACTAGAACTCTCGCCTCTGAGGAGATCCTAAACAAAAGCCCCAGTATGTTCTGAGTGGGCATCATACTGCTGAAGAAACCCTCACTCTGATGAGACAGAAGTATAAATGAGATAAACCCTGGAGCTGGTTGGCAAATTTTTAACGGTAATGGGAATTTTGACTTGACATTGAAAATAAAATGTAACTAGTCCCCTCTTTCTTCCATTTTCCAGTCAGCTCTAGAACTCGTTTCTTCCACTGTCTGTGGCACTGAGTAAGTTGGCTGTGTTTCAGTGGTGCTCAGTATGATCTCTAGGGCCTACCTTCTCAGCCAAACTCAGTATTTGTTGGGCACAGTCACAGGTGAATATGAGCTGGTGCAGGGGGTGCGTGGCTGTAGGAGGAGGCACGGCATGCCCCTAGCCCACCTCCTGGGACACTCCTGCAGGCTGCTGCACAAAGCAGCAGGCAGCCAGACAGGTGAAAGGGGCTGGCTGGGAATACACCACCTCAGCAATACAAGGTATCCCAGTCCCAGCCTGGGGCCCTTTAGGGAGCGCAGGTGTGGGTCTGAAGCTCTCCCCCACCTCAAGATTCATATGAGCGCACTATTTGCTGTTCCCCTTCCTGTCAGATAGCCAGGAGCAAGTGCAGTTTGCTGAATGCCTCTCACTCTGGCTGGGCAAGGGGATGGGTAGGTGAGCTGTGCACTTTCCTCTTGCTCCCTGACAGTGATATGTAGGGGACCATCAAGCAGCGTCCTGGTACCGATCTTGGGAGGGGTTCTGCCTCCCCCCCGTCCTCCCTGCATCTCCCCAACCCCTCACCCACCTGCCCTGACTCCTACATTCACCACACTTCAACCTTCTGCCCTGACTCTTGTACCATACCATATACTCCCAGACTCCAGCTCTGAGCCTCTGCAACCCCACAGACAACTGCCTACCCTGGGCCTCGCACACCTCCAGCCCCCTGCCTTGATTCCTGCACCTCTACATCGCAACCTCCTGCCCTGAGCCCTTCCTCACAACCCCCCGCCATGACTCCTGCATCCCCAGGCTCCCCTAGTTCCCTGCCTTTACTTCTGCGCTCCCACACATTCCCTCTGCCATGGGCTCCATGTCCCACAACCTCTTGCCTTGTGCTCCCTGCACTGTAACCCACACAAATTACTTATAGGTACTGTCATATCCCCACCCCAGGAGGGGGTTGGTTCACCCCGGTACAGCTAGCAGATTGTGGGGTTGGGCTATAATGAATGGCTGCAGTTCCCCAAGCCTGAAGCCATCTGCATGCAGGAATGCTGTAATCAGATTGGCTACAGTATCCAAGGCCACAGAACAATTGTGCTGTAGTCAAATCACTATGCCCTCTTCCATGTCACTCTACTTTATGGGCAGGTGTGGAGTGGCATAGGCTTCAGTGAAACTGGCTCCACCTCAGCTGGGCATGCCCCACTTTATGAAGATCACTGTCTAGGACAGCAGTTTTCAATCTGTGGTCTGCAGAGTATGTCTAAGAGAGCACCAAAGTTGACAATGAAAATAAAGTTTCAGATCCCAGAAAAGGCATTCTGTTTTTCAGATCAATCAGAAACATGTGAATACTCCCACCTATATGGCAAAACCCAGAAGTGTCATCCTTACGACGGAAGCCTACAATTTAGCACCTTTTTCACACTGTGTCAAATGCCGTGCTCAGCATGTGCAACATTTATACAAGTTGAACCTTTCTAATCCGGTACTCTTGGGACCTAACTGGTGCTAAACAAGAGAATTGCTGGATTACAGGATGCCAATATTGTCTAGACGCATTACCAACACTTCCACTGCTTACTGGGCTCTTAGAAGACATTTAGGGGGAAATTACAGCTAAATAAAAACAAACAAAAACAAAAACAAAAAAACAGCACAGAACAATGAGAGCCAGGACTGGTGGCTGTAAACAAACTTTATGGGATCATGGGAAACTTGGCAACACTCATGATAAGTAGTCATCCAGCTAACTAAAATTATGCCAGATTACATATGTTGCCAGACAATAGAATACCAGACTGGGGCGGGGACGGGGTCAACCTGTAGGTGAATTCTGTACAGTCAGTTTTCAGTCTAAGATTTCTGTGGTAGGGCTCAGTGGACTACAGGATGAATTTCCAAAGGGGTTCCCACCTCCATCGGAAATATTTTGAAGCTCCACAAATTAAAAAAAGATTGAAAACCATTGGTGAAATGAAATGTCAGCTT
This sequence comes from Carettochelys insculpta, assembly GCF_033958435.1. NCBI lineage: Eukaryota > Metazoa > Chordata > Testudines > Carettochelyidae > Carettochelys > Carettochelys insculpta. Next base: position 49,050,590 of record NC_134143.1, on the reverse strand, counting down.
CACAATTTCTTAGTGCCACGAAGGAGTCAGACTGAAAAGGGGAATCTGATTCTGTTTTCCAGTGTCCAAAGTGTACTGAGAGCCCATGTACTTCTCAAAAAGTATAATAAGCAATCTTTCACTGTACCAATTAATCCACTATTTACTCTATGGTCTGTGTAGAAATCCAAGTTTGCCTGACCCATTCACGTTCAACTCCACCCAGAAAAAAACTGAGTGCTGAGCTAAGTTCAGAAGAAACAGCACTGGGATGCAACATAACCAGTGTTTGTACCTCAGATTTATACTGGGACAGTGTGACTCAAAAGACACTTTGTAATTGTTACTCAAAAGAACCTGGGAAGCTCAGGTGACAGAAGACAAGAACTTTGGGGGAAGTGACAGAAGAAGAAAAAAACTTGCTCCCTTAGGATGACTACTTCCCCTCAGTGGGCCAACAAGCATTTTGCAGGCAGTTCCCAGAGCAGAGAGAATAGAGATGGCTGCTTTTCCACCAAAAAAACCTTGATATTCAAACGTGGAAGAGGTCAGTGTACCCTGGTGTACCATACTAGTAAGAAAGTGGCTGGTTGGGGTGCAGCAGATGCAGGCATGAGCTCCCAGCAAGGCTCCTGCCAGTAATGTGAGGCTCCCAGTCTGTCCCGCTGGTCCCAGGCTGGCTGAAAGCAGCACAGGCATGTATGACCCTGAAGCAGGCAGCCCTAGAGGGAAAGAGAGCAGCAGGTGGCCTTTGTGCTCTGTCTTGCCTGCAGGCACCAACCACATAGCCACAGCTCCCATTGCACTGGGAACAGGAGCAGTGAGGGGTAGGGACAGGTAACTGACCACAACCAGGAGCCCTCCCTCCTCCCTGACATTCTGCCCTGCACATGCACCCCAACCTTTTGTCCTGAGCCCCACACCCAGCCATCATCCCCTGCCCTGAGCCCCATGATGCAATATGAAAATACCTGTATGAAATTTAAGTTACTTTCAGTGCTGCTCATGTTCTTGGGAACCCAACCTAGCTGTTAGGAAAAAGCAGGGTACTTGATGTGGGTTTTTTAAACCTTGCAGAATAAGATAACAGACCTCTCTGGATAGTAACAGAGAGTAAGCCGTGCTAGTCTATACACTATCAAAACAAAAAGCAGTCAAGTAGCACTTTAAAGACTAGCAAAGTAGTTTATTAGGTGAGCTTTCGTGGGACAGACCCACTTCTTCAGACCATATCCAGTTCTGGTCTGGATATGGTCTGAAGAAGTGGGTCTGTCCCACGAGACCGCTCTGGTTTTGTCTATTCTGTATTCTGCAATTTATGTAATTTATTTACACACATTACACATCTGAGTGTATTTAGTCCTTTGGAATATCCTTCCTAAACATCCTCAGTTGGAAAGTGTTCCTGAAAAAATATACTGAATAAAGGAAAAACAGTATTTCTTGGTGATGTCCCCTTTCTTTGATTTTCTTCCAACTGCTAAAGAAAGGTCTGATAACCTCTTAATTAAAATGTATTACCTACCATAAGGCTTCACTATTTTAAGATAAAATTTACATCTTTTATTAACTCACCTCACCTATACACTTAGTTTCACAAAGCCTCTTAACGCCCATCTGCCATCAGCATACAGTAAGTCACTTGATATTCCACCCACCAATTTTTCCTAACAACCACTGTGCAATTAAACTCAACACGTTCTGTTGCGAGGTAAATTAGGCACACCTGCGGCCAGACTTCATTTGAACTGCATCAGAAAAGGACCTAACAAGGTGAGAGCATACCACAAAGTTATAGTCCTGTCAAGCAATTAGGTTTTCACTTCTGGGACATCCGCACAGTGCAATTATGCTACACATTACAACCTGGCTAATCTTCTGAACAAATGTCATGTCTCAGAGAAGCTAGTAAAAGCAGTTCATCTGCAAATGTGTCTGCTCTTAAGCCTCCACCTTATGCACATAACAATCTACAGGAGCCTTTTTTTTCCTTGTGATATAATTTTTTTCTTTTCCATAGGAGTTTTATAAAACACTGCAATTGTCTTTGTATCCATTTTCTCTATTTCAAACCTCTATAAGAATACACATTGAAGAAAATTTGCTAGTTAGAGTTTGTACTTGAATTTTAACAATAGTTGAGCTAGCAAACCTTTAATATGACAAGTGACTCTGATCTTGTTCAACGCAAACCAATTGAGGGCTAAAAGTAATGTGCACTTCGAAAAGTTGTACTGGCATTACTTCTTGGAAACACCACTCTTAAAATATATATCCGTGATCATTTGTAAAGGACTTAACATGGAAATCTTGTTCATGCCAGGAGTCCTCAATGGGCTCTAATTTTACAGTATGTGTACCTAAACAGTAGGCATGGTTGTTCAGGAGGAAATGTAGCTATAACTAAAGACAGGAGTATTAACAGGTGAAAGTTATGCAAATCAGCCTAAGTAGAACAATACAAAACCTGAACGCCCTTAATAATATGTAATTTTCCTAACATACTTTCCTGAAGGACAGAAGATGTGTTATTTGTTCCAATAGTTTTGTTTAATTTTTTTAGATCTGTTTCAGGTAGACATTTAGCCAAATGTCCAATTAAGACTACAGACAATACATTGCCGTACTACTCAATGAATGATTGCTGGCATGATCAAATTCTCTTGTAATCTTACACATCAAGAAAGCAGGATTTGGCTCATTATATACAATTCTGTAATAAGAATTTTGTTCTTTGGAACAAAAGCTGTCCATGGAGACATGCTGCTGTTATTGGGGAGAAGACAAGAGAGGGAACAAGGAAGAGAAGACATTTGAAGTCAAATGGTAATTCTCATTCTTTACTTTATTACTCTTTAATTGGCTTTTTCCTAAGAAATATCTGACATCCACTTTACATATCTCTTTTCCCAGAGTCTAGTAAATAAAGGATTTAATACTCTTGTTATGAAAGAAAAAATCTTTCCTATGTCAGAAAATCTTTGGCTGTAGCACCAATAAACTCTTTATTACTGCTAAACATGGATTTGCTGCTCAATCGCAAAGAGGCGATAAAAATTCTAACCTGTCATTAGTGCATTATGCTTAATTGTGTACAGTATGTTTCCAGTT
>NC_134143.1:49017500-49027500 GCF_033958435.1 Carettochelys insculpta | reverse complement strand
CATCACCTAAGCTGTGCAAATGCACTGCATATAGCAATGTGCAGTGCTGTGTAATGTACTCTGTGTGACATCATAAGAGTTGTATTTTGAGGAATTTAGGAGACAATCCTGTAAGCAGTCTGTCCACATGACTCACAGAAAAGCGTGTCTAAGTACCAAGCATTAGTATTAGTCCCTAATAGTGGATGTTTTATCAATAGATCCTGTAAAGAGGCACATTTTAATTAGGACTCAGCTTTGTTTCTAAATTTTTATTTCCAGTTTGGCAATCACAATTACCTAGGCTGCAAAATTATGAGTGCACTTTAATACTGTTTTTGAAAATTTGGCCTAAAGGTCACTCACTGAAAATAGATGAGAGAGAAGTATTGAGGCCAAATTCATTAGTGGTGAAATTCATCCTTCATGCAAAGTGCTCAACATCACTTACCCCACCCTCCTACAACCCTGTGGAGCTCTGAACAAAGGATCAAAGGGACTGCAATAGGACATAGTCAACCAGGGCTTTTCTACATTCAGCAGAAGATCAGTGCTGCCACTGCCGATCTTCTGGCATTCAATTTAGCGTGTCTGGAAGGAATGCACTAAATCAAGCTCAGAAGATGCCTCATTTGCACCAATATTCCTGTTCCCTACAAGCGAACGTGCTCTTCAACCCACTGCAGTGAAGACTGTATGGAAACATGAATTAAGTTGCCACAGAACTGGTATCCCCGTTCGTCTGTGTGAAACTGGTGATGAAGGTTATTGTGAGCATGGCCCATGGATCTACATCCATACAGATTCCACATCGCTGTGGAATCAACTCGGATATCTGCATAAGCTAAAACACCAGATGAATGGGGCAGACTGTTGAGTGGCAGCCTTCATCCTAGCTTATGGTTGGCAGGGACAAATGTAGGAATTCTGCACTCTGCCCACTTACAGTCTGATCCTGCAACACTGAAGTCAATGGGAGTTTCACCACTGATGTCAGTGAACACAAGATCAAAACCACGGAAGCTAACTTTTGATACTTTATGTCAGTGGAGGGAATAAATGTCAATGTAAGAGTGTAATCAAGTGCAGTTCCACTGCAAACAATGGCCTAGCACTCACTTAGCAAGCAACTAGTTTGGCTCCTTTATGATCTTCAGCCTGAGTTGGGATTTTGCGAGACATAAGACTATGTAGGGTCTCTATGTAAGAGAAATAGTTTACTGATACATTTAAGCTAAATCCTTGAAATCTTCTGTGAAAAACAATTTGACGCAGATTTGATTGAGTTCTGTGCACAGATACAGCATGTATACATTGCCTTCTCCAGATCTGAGGAACGGTTCTGTAGAGTTCAAAAGCTTTTCCATTCCACTGGCATAGATTGGTCCAAAGAAAGATATTCCCTCACCCAATTTGTCCCTTTCATAGGCTGAGACCAATATGGTTACAACAATGCTGCAAATACTGACAATTAAAAAGTCTCATCCCAACATGAAATAACACTGTGTATGGCCCATTTATTGTTATATTCACTGGCATTTCATACTGCAATTAACCACAGAATGTACCTGTTGTACCATAATGTACCAAGGTATCATAACTTTTAGGAACATAATTTTAGGCTAAAATAAAAAAATTGATGGATAGCTAAAAATGCCATTTTTTTAAACTGTCAAATCTTTTTTTCTTCCACATTCTGTACACAGTAATAGTCAATGGCTCTGTCTACACTAGAGCGACCAGTCGACAGAAGTTTCTTTCAGAAGATACCTTCTGACAAAACTTCTGTCAACAGATCACAACCAGACTGCCAAGCAGATCGAAAAAGCAATCCACTCTGTCAACAGGGAGCAGCTGGACAGCCCGGCTTCTCTCTCAACAGAACAGCCAACCGGAACCACAGCAGACAGAGCTATCCACTTGGAGCAACCAAAGGAACCATAACTGATTTAATGAGCTGTTCACATTTGCAGTGTAAAGCCTGTGTGTACTTACACATACATTTCTAGATTATGGAACATCAAGAAATAAATGTGACAGAGCAATACTTCATTATGGGCTTGATCCAAAGGTCACTGAAGTCAATGTATTAGCTCTCGGATTACCTCAGTATGGGCTTGAACCAAACGCCATTGAAGTAAATGAAAAGAATCCCATTGATTTCAATGGGCTTTGGCTCAGGCTCTAAGTGACATACAATCTTGTTTCAGAGTTATGGGTTAATCCATTCCAGACCACTGATCCGGCATGGGAAGACCTTCTTATGAAAAGCACTGAGCCCTGGGTTCAACAGGCAAACGTTCTACCTCTCCATTCCCCTCACATATACAAAGAAAATCACTGACACAAGCAAGATTCTGCCTGGAAAAAGAAAAGTTTGCTTAACATGCCAAGGGAATGAGGGAAATGAAATGTAGGCAAATGTCATCAGATACCCACAGCCACTTGCTGGTCATTTTTTCCCCCATGATGCACCAGTGAAAATACCCAGAATGTTATGGGGGTCAGAAAACTGTGGAACAGACACCCACAATACACTGCCGCAGCAGTCGATGTTTGGCGACTTGTGTGTGGCAGCAATAAGTTGAATTTGTGGGGAGCCTGTGGGAAGGTGAGGATGCTCAAATTCAAGATTTATATAACACAGCATTAAAAATCAATTTTAATAAAGCTGAATTTATCTCGTAGTGTAGATGTAGTCTCAGTGAAGGTGGCCAGATAAGTTGATCATAGATACATCAATTCCAGCTATGCAATTGCCATAACTGGAATTGTGTATCTAGGATCAATTTACAAGTCTGTAGACCTGCCGTCAGGAGAGGAAGACAGTATGTCCACATATACCAGCTTTGGTTCCTGGCACTCCAGATTGTTCACCCTTCAGCCCCACAGAAGTAATATACATTCCTAAATAACTATTCTTTAATCCTTTATGCTTGCCCTATCTGTATCCTTCTCCTCATATGGATCCTAGAAGGTGGAGATGACTCCACTGTATCCAACATAGAGGAAGAGCCCATTGTTGTGAAGGCACCAGAGCTCCCATTCCAAGTGGAATGGGTGAAGACGAGTGCACTGAGAACTTCTGCAAGTACACTTTGGGGGTAACATCTGTACCACAGAGTAACTTACATACAATTTACTTAGCTGTATTTGAATGAAATTGTCCATCATAAAAGGATTTTTATTTTAACTACTTCCACATGCTGCAATATAAAAATCCTATCATTTGTCTTAATTTTATCACTATCACTAGCTGTAGACACCACTTCAGAAATATTTGGAATTTAGTTTTAATTGTGCAGCTTTCAACTCACGCAACATTTCTCTTTGTGTTGAAAGCATCACAGTGATTTATCCTCATTATTGTGTAAATAGGTTTCGGCAGTTCTCAGTAAATAAAACAAAGAGTGACAGGAGGAGAAGGGGGAATTTGCTTTCCTACCAATTAGAGTAGCCTTAGGCAGTACTTTTAAGAGGAGATAAATCCTGCAAATCACTAAAATGATCCTGTCACATGCACCAAATATTAAAATCACACAGAGGCACACTTCATACAGTTTGCTTTGGTTTAATGAGTTGGGGTGGGCTTCGTCATGAGGCTTGCATCTCACAGTTGGGGACTGTTGATTGACAGTGAAGATCATGCCCAACTGCAGCTTCCTAACCAGTAGGGCCAGATGGAAAATCACAATTCATGTTTAATATGCTGTTTTTCAGCTAACAAAAATTCCCAAATTGTCTCTTCACCTCCTACCTGAAAAATTCTCTCCCATAATAAATGCAAAATATGCTTCATATTAGCCAACACTGTCTTTCCCCCTTCCAGCAAGTTATTTTAAAAAATCCTGTATGGATGATTCCTATTAAGTGAACAACCTGTTAACTTCTTGAATTATGCAAGTTTTTCAAAGATTAAATGATAAGCTGACAGAGCATCTGTTCTTACACTTAGATACTTTCTAAAGAGAGTAAAGTGTCAAGTGTTAAGTGGTACCATAACATAATCACATCACAAAAGAACATTTAAATCACTTGTTTAGTGCAATGTAAGTATTATTTCTTTATCAATTTTGACTATGTTTCTATTCAATACAATTTCAAGGTTGGTTGTTTTGTTTCTGCTATATCTTAATAAGGGTATTAGGTCAAAAATTATCACATTCTTAGTTGAAAAAGAGAACTATTTCATACCACTTTCTTAAGAAGGCTCTTCTGGCTACTCAAACATGATGTGCCTATATAACAAAGTATATGTTATAAAGAGACAATTGAATATTGAGGTCATAATGGTAAATAGGATGTAGCAGACAAAAAGCATACCACACAACCTTACTGTAATGGCTTATTGTATTCTATTTTCAGTGACTATCTTCCCCCCTCCCTTTTCTCCTGCAGTCAAGTTTTACACTGTGTCATTTATACTTAGTATATTGAGCAATGATTGTTACCTTGTTACTGCATTTTTTGTGCAATGCTATATGAGAGTAGAACTAAATGTATGACAGGAACCCCAGTAACCTGAGACCCTGGGTCAGTAATGTATTAAAACAAAACAAGACACACATGGCTTCAGCACAGCAAGAAATCATGCAGGAATGGGAGACTCAGACAAGCTAAGATAAAGAAGGCCTACCTAACAACTGCAATTATAGCTCTAGTTATATGAGTCAATCCATTACTGTATATGGGCTTGACAAATTACCATAAATGCCAAACTACAAAAACAGCAAAGTAATTTAGCCTCATAGTGGACTCTCTGAAAGTTGGTATCTCTAGATTTATAGGGAAAACAGCATTAATTAATCAATATCAATGTGTGTGTTTGTTTTTTTATTTTTTAATTTAAGAACTTCCACCCATTAAACAACTGGGAAATCACAATTATAGGGCTTGAAGGAAAAATCTCATTGACTCCCATTCTAATTTCATTTGAAAGAGTACATTTTTTTTGTAATTGGAGATACACATCTCCTAGAACTGGAAGGGAGCTTGAGAGGTCATCTAGTCCAGTCCCCTGCCCCCTTGGCAGGACCAAGCATGATCCCTGACATCTATTTGCCCCAATCCCTGAATGGCCTCCTCAAGAATTGAACTCACAACCTTGGGTTTAGCAGGCCAATGCTTAAACCTAAAACATAAAACAATAGACTTTTTAAAAAATGCTTATGACTTTTACTAATGAATTCCTGTAAATTATGTACAAAACACCTGAATGAAAAGTGGTCAGAATGTAAAGTCAGCTAATGGAAAGTTAGGATTTATCTTTGCAGCTTCCACTCAATACATTTGTGCATATGCATTATGTTAGTCTTTAATTACATGATCACACAGACACTGCCACAGAATCACTAACTCAGTAAGTAGCCAAGAAGGGTAGCACTTGCTAAACAAATATTTCTTTTATTCTGATTGTTCAGAGTAGGCCCACATGGCATTCCAAACTTGCACTGAATACAAAACTATTTTATTTCCTCATCAGCTTTTATGGCAATCATCAGCATAGTGTCTGAAAGTTTAACAAACATTAATGAATTTATCTTCACAACAACCCTGTGAGCTGATATTACTACCCCTATTTCCAGGCCTGACAATGGAGATGGGGCAAGGGCACGGGAGCCAGTTGTACTAGAGCTGGAGGCTACAACCACCAACACAACTCATGGTTGGGGTGGGGAGTAGCATAGCACTCTCCAGGTGGCACTGAGTGCTACCTAGCCCCAGCCCTACTCCTTTCACCTGAAGTTCCATCCCTTTTGCCCAAAGGGCACACACTGCAGGGTCTCTCCCCATCTTGCCCAGCATGACTGTCAGCCCTGCAGCCCATTCACAGACAGGAAGCTGAGGAAAAGAGACAAAGGCCAAAAGTGTCCACTAACCTTGGGTAACCTACTTGAGATGCCTAGAGTCTGACTTTTCATTATACATAGCATTTTTATAACACTACATATCTTCAAAGCAGAGCTTTCATGGACTTCAGACACAATGCAAGTGTGCAGCACTTCTCAAGAGCAGACCTCATGTTGGGCACCCAGAACATGAAGAATATATGACCATCTATGTAAAATACGGTTTAAATGACTTGGTCAGATCACCTAGGAACACTGTAAATAGAAACCATTTCTTCAGGGTGACAGTTAACTGACTTAACCACAGGCTCAGTGTTTCTCTTCTTGCAACTTCCTACCTCACTCACTACACATCTTCCAACTTCAACTAATGAAGACAAGATGTTACAGACAACAGCCTCATTTACTATATAATCAAGATTCAGTTATATATATAGTTAGCTACAGTAATATAGTAATATAATATATATAATAATAATAATATTATATTATTATATTACTATAGCTAACTGAGAAACAAGAAGTACTATTAGGCCTTGTCTACAGCTACCGGAATATTACAAAGAGGGATTTGGTTCCCCAGGAGTTGATTTAGTGGGTCTAGTAAAGACGTTCTAAATCGACTGCTGATTGTGTTCTCATCAACTCCCCTTACACTTCTTGTTATGGTGGAGTAGCAGAGTTTCACCCTCTCAACCCCTCACAATGGATATATTATCATAACTCAGTCTAAGGTACATCATCTCCAACTATGCTATGCACATATAGCAAGAATTGCACACCTTAATTGACAAGTATCAGAGAGGTAGCCGTGTTAGTCTGTAGCTTCAAGAACAAGAAGTAGTCTTGTGGCACCTTATAGACTAACAGGTATTTTCGAGCATAAGCTTTCGTGGGCAAAGACCGGCTTCATCAGATGAAGCATCTGATGAAGCGGGTCTTTGCCCACGAAAGCTTATGCTCCAAAATATCTGTTAGTCTATAAGATGCCACAAGACTTCTTGTTATACCTGAGTTGGACACCCTAATGTAAACCCAGCCTTAGGGTGTAATTGTCTGTGTGAACTAGCCACTTTGCCAGTAGTTTTCACATCTATTACGTAAGAGTAGAGGAACATCAGACAGACTTTCTAAGTTCCATTTTAGGTTTCTGGAGGAGAAGATGTGCTAATGGCTACAGACCTTTTCTCCCTGATCCCTTTGGCTTGTTCATTCCTTCTCTGCTCCGATGCTCCCTCCCCTGGCTTCCCAGTTCTCTGAATTCCAGTCATCTTGCTATCTTCTACCCCAAGCTGCCTGGACACCAACAGCAGAACACTGAGGCCTAGTCTATTCTACTGTGGGCTGGCAATCTAAGTTACACAACTTCAGATATGTGAATAATGGGGCTGAAATCAATGTACTTAGCTCTACTTATCACAGTAAATCAACAGCTGACACTCCTCCATCAACCGCTGTTCCCTCTAATCTGTTCCATCCACGTGTGAATTCTTTTCATCTAAGTGCAAACTACAATTCTTACGTGCACCAAGGAATGTATAAATGTACATCCCCAGTAGAAACAAAAAACCTTGATGTGGGCATTTTGCTAATCAGCTGGGTGGCATCTGCATCTCTCCTGAGCAGCCAACCAAGTGCACAGTTTACAGAGAATGCTGCCATCAACTCCACCTACACTTCTCTTTCTGAAGAAGTAGCAGATTCAAAAGGAGAGCACTCAGTGGCCAAATTATCACATCTTGATGCGATAAAACAGACCTCCGTTGGACTGATAGGTACCTGTTTATGTGGCAGGTAACGAAGCTATACCCTGAGAACATAGGAGAGACTGTTTCCTTGCTCTTAGTTTTGGTACCTAGTGTAAAAGAAACTGGAAGGAGCAAATGCAGGAAAAGTTATGCTTAGCCCCAGGTTTTGACTTCAGTTCTTCACTCTTGGGCTTTTGTCTACTGTCAAGTATATAGACTGTCAAGCTCAATCTCTATTGCAAATGACATCCTGCATTTTCAGAAACACAAACTGTGATCTAGTAACTACTACTTCTATTGGCTGTGATTAAAATTTGGTTCATCATCCTGGACAATCATTTTATATGCTATATTCTTATCCCCATCAGTGGGAGTTCCTCAAACAGATATGGTTCTTTCATATTACAAAGGTGTTGAGAAACTTTAAATATTATGAAAATAGTCATTTGCATACAACTGATTTATGTGTAAAATAATGAGGGCATTTGTTTTGCTGGGTACAGCTTACTCATTAACATTAGTGAGAAATACATTGGACACCAAAAAGTCAACATTTGCCATCGGATATTGCAGTTACCACGGTTTTTTCCTGTTTTATTTACTAATATCATCTGTGGTATCTGATATTCTATTATGTGGTAAGTTATGCAAAAATGCTTACAATTCAGCAGTCTATGCCTATATCAAAAAGAGAATACACTTAGGTTATGTCTACACTTGCCCCCTTCTTTTAAGGGGGCATGGTAATCAGGGTGATGGGAGATTACTGATGAAGTGCTGTGGTGCACATGCAGCATTTCATTAGGCAAATTCTCCTCTGCCACAATTTCAAAGGGTTAGACTTCAAAGTGCCACCATGCCATGTAGCCGCAGGCATTTCAAAGTAGCACGGGCACTTCAAAGTGCCTGTGGCTGTACAGCATGCCGGCACTTCAAAGTTTGACCCTTCAAAGTTGCCACAGGGGAGCATTTGCCTAAAAAAGTGATGCATATGCATCGCAGCACTTCATTAGTCATCTCCCACCACTTTGATTACCATGCCCCCTTCGAAGAAAGGAGCAAGTGTAGACATTGCCTTAAAGATTAACAAATGTGATAGAACACTGAATGGATGAACATCTAAGAGTAAAGGAAGGGGACCTGGTGTCCTGAATTCTCTTACCAGTTCGGCCAATGACATGCTACGTGACTGCTTGCCAGTCACTGGCCTCTTGTTGTTTCAGTCCACCTGTGAAATGGGTGGAAACCAGGAGTGAGCAATAATTTCTGAGGAGGGGGCACCCAAAGAATTCAATAAGTGGCCAAGGGTCGCACTCTTCTATAATATTAACAGTGGGGGTGCAGAGTCTGGAACAGAATTTGAGGATAGCAGGGAGCTATGGGTAGAGAATTGGTGTGCAAGAGGGGATGTGGGGTCTGGAAGGGAGTTTAGTTTAAAGGGAGGATGTTGTGACCTGGGGCAGGGGACTGTGGTGCAAGACGGGATGCAGAAAAGGATTCTGCCCTGGGGGAGAGGAGAGGAGGAGGAAAACAGGATGTGAGAGTGAGTTGTGACTGGGGCAGGGGTGTAGAAGAGGGTACAGAGAGTTTGGGTTGAGACCTGAGGCAGGCAGTTGGGATGCCAGAGTGGGGAGGGTGCCAGATGGAGTCTTTGGTTAGGAAGCACTTAATGTAGGTAGTTCCTGGCCAGCAGGAGCCTCAGGCAGGCTCCCTGCCTGCCGTGCCTCCACATAACACTCTGAGTGGCCAGCTGCAGAAGCCAGTGCGTGCATCTCCTCGTGCCCCTGGTTTCCAGCCAATGGGAGCTGCGAGGATCATGTGGCGGGAGGACAGCACGCAGACAGCCTCCCCACAAGGGGCAAGCACTGTGCAGAGACATGTACACTGGCCCCATCAGCCTCTCTGAGCAGCAAGTTGGGATGCAGTAGGCAAGGAGACTGCCTGAGGTTTCTGCTGGGCTGCAGGACATTGGCGGCCCAGAGCATCTTGGTGGGCAGGATCCAACTGCTTGGTGGGCCACATCCAGCCCACAGGCCAAATTTTGCCCACTCCTGGTGTAAACTGACCCACTTCAGAGGGGTTATTTGAGTCTTAATTAATACCTTTGCCACACATTGTAGTCCTTGGATAAAAGGCATAATAGAAGTACTAACAATTATTACAAGACATACTTAATACAAGTGTAAAGAATTTAAGTGTTGATGATATTGATATTCATTAAATACAAACATATAACTCCATCAGTCTTTAAGCAGAACTCCGTAGACATTTCAGTAGTAAGTTCTGCTTAAAGATAGATGGCCCATTATATTTTTGTGGCTGACCTCTTCCCAAATACCAAAACATACTAAATATAATGATTTATACATACCGAATATAAACACAAGTATTCCCAGTGGGGACATGGCAATAACTGCTACACAC